>NC_071260.1:925000-1087500 GCF_023375685.1 Ictalurus furcatus | reverse complement strand
TAAAATGTATTCATTTTAGATCAGACGATAAATAAGACGCGTAACATTTTGAAAATAATTTATTTTGAAATTAAACGACTGATAAAATAAAGCAGGAGGTTCTTCAAATAAAATAAAACCAAGTGCTCAGCTTTAAACAAACCAGTCTCTCTTTTTTTATTTAAAATTATAATAGTAGACCAATTACATTTTTTATTTTAAATAAAATACCTCCAAAACTTTCAATTAAACCAGTCGTATTTACAGTAAAATATATTTGCGAGAGTATATATAATATAAAAGCAGTCGATGGTAAAAGACCTTAAAAAAAAAAAGAAAAAAATCGATCTAAAATGAAATTTAAAGAAAATCATTTCATCAAGAAAAGAAAAGAAAGAAAAGTGGAAATAAAATCAAAAACCTTTGATCGATTTTATATCCAATGTTATGTAAAAGCATTCAATTTGGGGGGAAAAAGCCATGCTCTAAATAAAACCACACCAAAAATAAATATTTAAAAATAAATTCAAATAAATCCACACACTTTTACACAAAAATTTAAGACGTGCAACTTTTACACCACTTAGCCCAGCTCTGATGGAACAACAAAGCTAACAGCTGAAAAGTTATTCAAAGAACAAATAAAACTGAATATCAAAAACACAAGATCTCTAATAAATACAGTATTACATCATTCTTATGCAAAACCGTATGATATGAAGGATTATATTATTGTATTAAGGATGAGCAGGAGGCGGACTACAGGATGGTGGTGGACAGATTTGTGGAGCGGTGCGAGAAGAACAAACTGCTACTCAACGTGTCCAAGAACAAGGAGTCGGTGGTGGACTATAGTATAGGACGAGTTAAACGAGGTAATCCAGCCCATCTTCATCAACGGAGAAGAAGTCATGTTGGTCAGTGATTATAAATACCTTAGTGTCCACCTCAAGAACAGACTGGACTTGAGGACCAACAGCGAGGCGGTCTACAAGAAACGTATGAGCAGACTCTACTTCCTGAGGAAATACAGACATTGTACCAAATTAATGGAGACCTTCTACCAGTCTGCGGTTGCAAGTACTATATTCTTTGCATTCAGCATCGGAGTGTGAAAATAAAACCACGTCCCGTTCACAGTTAAACATACGAGCACATGTTAGACGGACGGATTGTTCTGTCTTTAGCGCTGAGAAGTTCGCAGCATGAAGGCGTCCGCTACGCCGAGCTTTTATCTAAACCTGACCTTGCGTTTATCTCCAAAAACCAAAACAAAACAGAAAGAACAAACCGTTCGCGGATGACTGGGCTTTATTTTAAATCGAGATGTGTTGCACCACTTAATTGTAAACACAGATTAACAAATTGGGGATTAGAATTCTAAGCTGCGATTAAAACCTCCGTTCGCCGATACAGGTTGAGAAAATGAAAAAAGTCAAATAAAAAAATGTCAAAATCTGAGTTTAAAGTGATGGAGCAACACGATTATAGTTAATCCAGGTTTATTGTGAGATTAAATCTAGGATTAGCATGATGGTTTAAATGTAAGCCTGCTTATTTTTAAACAAGGTTTAAAGTTTGGTGCAAGAGAATTATTAGATAAACCTTGATTTAATCTAGATTTAATTTTAATCCTTATTGGTGCAAGCCACCCTTATTAAAGTTCCTCTGTAAGCGTAGCAGATGAGCGCTCGGTCAGATTATCCTTCACGCCGTGGACACGTTTTCTTTACAGCAGAGCACGTCGAATTAACACAAACGCAAAACAGTGAATTAAACGTGTGATAAAATCTCCTACATCCTGCACACACACTACCGGTTCAAGTCCTCGATTTAGTGCCTCGTGACTTCTTTACGTTTCGCATAACCTTAGATCAGCGCACTACATTAAAGAAAAATCAAACGTAAAATAATACTCAGTGCTGGATCGGGTGCTATACAACGTGGTGCTGAATGAAGTGTATGGAAGCCATTTTGTTAAATGAAACCAGTGATTAATGCGATCATTACCGCTAGCATTGTTTGTTCACGTGCGTAACCCGACTCTGAATACGAGGAACTTTCCCACATAAATATTTACGCAACTTTTGGATTTAAGCCAGTGAGACTCGGGCATGAAGTGTGTTCAGGCATGAAATCTTCAGGATGTCTCTGAGCAGCAGAAAGTGAGTCACCCACTCATTAAAACCAGATTAGCATTGATTGATAAATTAGCTGGCTTTCCTGCATTAGCCTGGATAGTTAATTACGTTACAAATGCATACATTGATTTCACTGATGAATTTAACCCTCGTCTTTTGTTCATTACTTGGCAAAGCTGTCCGTTTTATTGCAATACCACTGAAGCATGAGATCTAAAATCCATCATCTCTCTTTCCTTCATTAAAAGGTGAAACATCCCGATAGGAACTTTCTCAGCACTTTCTCAGGACAGGAAGTGAGAATAATAGATTGAAGACATGAAATCTCACCAACATCAACTTTTTAATTTTTCCCCGTGAGTTTTGTTAGCACGTAGACAGACGGACAGACTGATAGACAAGTAGACAGTCAGATGGATATATCACATGGCCCCTGGAGCACCGGGATCTCATGGTTTCCAAATTCAGGCTAATAGCGTTTAGCAGAAGGTGCATCCCCGAGTGCTCTCTGTTCCACAGGTTACAGGAATCTGCACTATCACATCTGCTGATTAGAGGCTGATAATCATCTCTGCAGGAAGGTGAACGTCATGAGCACAACGTTAGATCCAGGTCAGCAAGCAGGAGGACAAACAGCGGGAATCTCGGGAACAGAGCGGGATCTCACACCGGTGTCAGATCAGACAGCGCTACAGTGACAGGAGGTTAGCTGGGTCAGATATTAGCATGAGATCACATTCAGCTCGACAAAGACACAGCGGATTAGAGATGTAGGAAAGGTACAAGGGTCTAAGCAATATATATTATTAAGGTATTACACCACAGTGGTGTCGATTCATTTTGCACTGACAAATCACGTAGTTCTTGTGGTTTCTCGGCAACATGACAAGCTGCTTATTAACCCTATATTTGAAAAATGTGAGGAAAAAAATGTAAGAGGGGGTAGTTGGTAAATTGTTGCCGTATGGCAACATTGTGCAGTGGTGGAAAGTTGTGAAAAATAACACAAAATGTATGAGGTTTTTTTTTGCCACCTAGTAAGCATGTAAAAGTTCTATCTTCTAGAAAGGAATTACAGTTGTAAAAAGTACGTGGATGGATTTACTCACTCAAAATTCATACGGAAATTAGATCCAAACATGTTTTGGGTGAAGTATCTATTTAAATTCTTTCTCTTGAAACAAAATGTCTGAAATGACACCAGATTTTCTTACTCTCAGTGCAAAAAAAAAAAAAAAATGTAAATATACTATTAGAGAAGCCCAGACTGGCTGAGGTCATGTATAATTTATGATGGACGTGTGCAGCTGGTGTTCTTCTCCTGGACGCTTTTAGCATACGTGAGATTCAGAGAGTGAGATAGCGGGAGCTCAGGAACTCAGCGGGTACTGAGAGGAGAAATAACAGAGAAATTACGAGTCTCCTCGCTTACCTGTTCTCTCCTCTCCTGACAGAAGACCCACATAAAACTGCAAGACAGAAAGGACGTTATAGAAAATGAAAATCGTGAAACTGAAAATGAATTTAAAAGGTAGAACTATAGGCCACACTTTTTGTGTGAGTGAAAGCTAAGTTAGCATATGTAAGATAGCTTAATCAGTGAAGGCTAACTGAGTGTAAGCTAGCCTAATCAGTGAAGGCTAACTGAGTGTAAGCTAGCCTAATCAGTGAAAGCTAACTGCGTGAAAACTAGCCTAGCAAGTCAGAACCAGTCTAGTCATTGAAAACTAACCTAGCATGCGTAGCCATGCTTAACTCTGTAACTGGATGGTTGCTACATGGATCCTGGTTTAGCAGGTCAAACACAGCATCTCAGATAGAAGGCTGCCAATCACGCGTACTCGTTACAATGTTAGGCCACGCCCACTAGGATGGTTTTCACATCAATCTTTTGAGGAGTTAGAGTATTTTATCAAAATTTGCAATCATACAGAGATGTTTAATGTTTTACATGATAGTTTTTTTTTTTAGGACTGTGTGTGTGCGTGTGTTTGTGTGCACTATATTTATACCTCTCCTTTCATTGTGTAATTATTTCATCATCAGCTCATAAGCTTTTTTCGCTCGGGTCATGTGTTTTGGAGCAGAAAAGAAATCACAATATTAACTCGCATGCACTAAACTAACTATCTCTCTCTCTCTCTCTCTCTCTCTCTCTCTCTCTCTCTGCAGTGTCAGAATAACGGAGATGAGTTGAGTAAGAGACGTGCGTGAAACACGACATGGCAGCCTTCAGGAGTTTCACACTCCCGTCGCTAATTTGGCTAATTCAAAATAATAATGATTCTGCTCTTGGCTGACATCTGTTAATTATTCAAAAGCTCCATGTTATCAATCTTTAATTAAAGGTTAGAGGCTTGCGTGTTTTGAATATGCAACAGGTAGTGTGAGGCAGCTAACCAAAACGAGGGTTCGGCGATGATTTGACCTTTCGTCATCGCACGTTCGCTCATTTATCTTAACAATACAGGAGGCTGAAACATGTGACCTTTTACACTGCTGTTTTTACGACTGTATCACACTCTGACAAAGCCTCGCTGTCAGTTGCCGTACATGAGCATATTATTATCTCAACATTATTACAAGACTTCATTATTAGCTCATCTTGAGAAAACAGGTGAATTAGTGTACAAGAGGCAACGTAAAGCTCCGACCTGGATGTGGAGTCTGACGGGTTGATTACAAGAATGTCGTTGCGTGTCGTTACGGAAATAAAACACCATTAGTCTGATTTTCACTGTTTAATTTCACTCAGTGGTTTTAATGGAAGAAGCGTTTATTTATGAATTCAGGATGGAAACTGATCTGATTTACCTGCAGGTGAAACACTTCAGGTTTCTACCTGCATTTCATTTGAAACATTTTATTAAACTTGATTTTACTATCACTTTTTATTTAAAAAGTAGAGAACTGCCTTTATTCTCATCAACCTGGGATAAAAGCAGCTCTAACTCTGCTTCACTGAAATGCGTTTTTATCCTCTTCTGTTTACTTTTTTCCTTGGATCTTTAGTAACTGTAATGAATCTGGGGTTGTTGGATGTAAATCAGATGTATTTTGGGGTATATCGTTGCGTGTTGTATGCAAATAATATGTCAATAAGGAACTAGGGGCAGGCACTCAAGTATGTATGTTCTAAGTAAATTAGATGTATATAAGGGTAAATTGGGTTGTGTTGGGGTGAGATTCATGTAAATTAGACATATATTGTGTAAATTGGGGAATGCCGTAAGAAAATGAAATGTAAATAAGGAGCTAGTGGGTTTACACACTGCTGAATTATGTATATTATATGTAAATAACATGCATACGAGGGAATATGGGGACGTGTTTCATGCAAATTAGATGCATATGAGGATAAACTGGGATCTGTTTTCTGCAAATTAGATTTATATGAAATTAAACTGTATGTACATTATATACATATAGTACATATAATTGTATACTGTATAAGGGTAAATTGGAGAGTGATGTATGTAAATGTGATGTTTATGAAGGTAAGTTGGAGAGCGATGTATGTAGATTAGATGTATGTGGGGGTAAATTGGAGAGCAATGTATGTAGATTAGATGTATGTGAGGGTAAATTGGAGAGCGATGTATGTAGATTAGATGTATGTGAGGGTAAATTGGAGAGTGATGTATGTAGATTAGATGTATGTGAGGGTAAGTTGGAGAGCAATGTATGTAGATTAGATGTATGTGAGGGTAAATTGGAGAGCGATGTATGTAAATTAGATGTATGTGAGGGTAAATTGGAGAGCGATGTATGTAAATTAGATGCATGTGAGGGTAAGTTGGAGAGCGATGTATGTAGATTAGATGTATGTGAGGGTAAATTGAAAAGCGATGTATGTAATTTAGATGCATGTGAGGGTAAATTGGAGAGCGATGTATGTAGATTAGATGTATATGAGGGTAAGTTGGAGAGCGATGTATGTAGATTAGATGTATGTGAGGGTAAATTGGAGAGCGATGTATGTAGATTAGATGTATGTGAGGGTAAGTTGGAGAGCGATGTATGTAGATTAGATGTATGTGAGGGTAAATTGGAGAGCGATGTATGTAAATTAGATGTATGTGAGGGTAAATTGGAGAGCGATGTATGTAGATTAGATGTATATGAGGGTAAATTGGAGAGCGATGTATGTAGATTAGATGTATGTGAGGGTAAGTTGGAGAGCGATGTATGTAGATTAGAGGTATATGAGGGTAAGTTGGAGAGCGATGTATGTAAATTAGATGCATGTGAGGGTAAATTGGAGAGCGATGTATGTAAATTAGATGTATATGAGGGTAAATTGGAGAGTGATGTATGTAGATTAGACGTATGTGAGATTAAATTGGAGAGCGATGTATGTAAATTAGATGTATATGAGGGTAAATTGGAGAGCGATGTATGTAAATTAGACGTATGTGAGATTAAATTGGAGAGCGATGTATGTAAATTAGATGTATGTGAGGGTAAATTGGAGAGCGATGTATGTAGATTAGATGTATATAAGGGTAAGTTGGAGAGCAATGTATGTAGATTAGATGTATATAAGGGTAAGTTGGAGAGCGATGTATGTAGATTAGATGTATATAAGGGTAAGTTGGAGAGCGATGTATGTAAATTAGATGTATGTGAGATTAAATTGGAGAGTGATGTATGTAAATGAGATGTATGTGAGATTAAATTGGAGAGCGATGTATGTAAATGAGATGTATGTGAGATTAAATTGGAGAGCGATGTATGTAAATTAGATGTATGTGAGGGTAAATTGGAGAGCGATGTATGTAGATTAGATGTATATAAGAGTAAGTTGGAGAGCGATGTATGTAAATTAGATGTATGTGAGATTAAATTGGAGAGTGATGTATGTAAATGAGATGTATGTGAGATTAAATTGGAGAGTGATGTATGTAAATGAGATGTATGTGAGATTAAATTGGAGAGCGATGTATGTAAATTAGATGTATGTGAGGGTAAATTGGAGAGCGATGTATGTAGATTAGATGTATATAAGGGTAAGTTGGAGAGCGATGTATGTAGATTAGATGTATATAAGGGTAAATTGGAGAGCGATGTATGTAGATTAGATGTATATAAGGGTAAGTTGGAGAGCGATGTATGTAGATTAGATGTATATAAGGGTAAATTGGAGAGCGATGTATGTAGATTAGATGTATATAAGGGTAAATTGGAGAGCGATGTATGTAGATTAGATGTATATAAGAGTAAGTTGGAGAGCGATGTATGTAGATTGGATGTATATAAGGGTAAATTGGAGAGCGATGTATGTAGATTAGATGTATATAAGGGTAAATTGGAGAGCGATGTATGTAGATTAGATGTATATAAGGGTAAGTTGGAGAGCGATGTATGTAGATTAGATGTATATAAGAGTAAATTGGAGAGCGATGTATGTAAATTAGATGTATGTGAGATTAAATTGGAGAGTGATGTATGTAAATGAGATGTATGTGAGATTAAATTGGAGAGCGATGTATGTAAATTAGATGTATGTGAGGGTAAATTGGAGAGCGATATATGTAGATTAGATGTATATAAGGGTAAATTGGAGAGCGATGTATGTAGATTAGATGTATATAAGGGTAAATTGGAGAGCGATGTATGTAGATTAGATGTATATAAGGGTAAATTGGAGAGCGATGTATGTAGATTAGATGTATATAAGAGTAAGTTGGAGAGCGATGTATGTAAATTAGATGTATGTGAGATTAAATTGGAGAGTGATGTATGTAAATTAGATGTATATGAGGGTAAGTTGGGCTGTGTCTCTTGTAAATTGGGGTAAGTAAATTGAAGTAAAATAAGCCTTCTTAGTGGGCAAATATTAGGAGATTTATGACATGTTTACTCCAACATTGTAAACAAAAATTATAGCGCATCTATTTTTGGGGCATTCACTGTGACGTGACTCTATAACTGTACAGTCAAGTCACACAAGCAGCTCAGATTCTGTGTATCTGCGATTATCTAAACAGTGCCCTTATTGTATTTTGGAATAAAAATGATACTGATGAGTGTTTATTTATTTATTTATTATTATTTTTTCAGGAAAAGGGAAGCTAATGAGTTTATACAGTTCACTGTGTCGGCTGAGGAGCAGTTTGGCCTCGCCGTGGCTGCAGGCAGCTTGTGTATTCATGGCAAGTTTGTTAGCATCTTTTCTGTGATTAGATCCATGCATCATTGTGATAATCTCATTATTTACCCTCTCAGCACAGTGCAGCTGCACACAAGGATTAGTACTCTCTTCCTCTCTCTCTCTCTCTCTCTCTCTCTCTCTCTCTCTCTCTCTCTCTCTTTTGTCTGGAGGCTTCCACTTCATGTTGTGACCCAATTTAGATATTTTTCCTAAAGTAGAACGATTTTTTATTTTTCAAATATAAATCTTGTTTCTTAGTAATACAGATGATGTTTATATGAAATTGGAACATTCAGGCGTTTTAAGTCGGAAGGAAAACATTGCTAAGCGACTGTTTCAACATGGAGCTTAAGCTAGCTATCAACTTAGGCTAACACTTTAGCTAGCTAATACGCACAATAACTCATTTATACACACAGTGACAATAGAAACAAGATGACATCATCTGAAAAACATTTACCTCAGAAGTGTTTATTAAATTACTAAGAAAAGATACCGTATGGCTAAAATCAAGATTTTTGTAGCTAGTTTGCAGATATTAAGTCTTTTATATGGAAAGTGTAAATTGAGTTGCAGTAGAAATGAGACAGAACCACTCGGTCAGTGCTACGATGCTAGTGGTGTCTGTCATCGCAGGTCAGCATGTGATAGGAAAATTCTCCCTCACAGTAACTGCTACCCACAATGCTGTGCGAGCGGGATGTGCCTAGACGTAGCGTTAGCATACTGTGAAAGAGATTAATCAGCCAGTGGCACTAACAAAAGAGAGCCGGAGTGTGGGTCAGTGCCTCAAAAACTATGCGTGTGTGTGTCTGATGAAGTGATAATGGAGACCACAGTTCTCACTGGAGAGGTGATGCCACAGCATTCAGCGCTGTTAGCTGAGGGTCTCTCTCTCTCTCTCTCTCTCTCTCTCATGTACACAAACACACACACACTGAAGTGTAGCATGGTCACAATTCATTTTAGCAGCTTGACATCTCACTGAAGGAGATGATTTGCTTTAATTCCGTTCCCACGGTGTCTTATTCCACAAAATAAAAATCTCTATTTGGTTTTTACAAGTAAAAAAATCACCTAAAACACCTGGCTAACATTTATTTATTTAAAACAGAAAAACTGCAGTTACAGCCTAGGGCAAGTTAGCCCAGTGTGTAATGCTAACTGCTAGATATAAACATTTTGTCTAGCCCATGTGCTAGTGGCTAACAGTAACATCACCATAAATACCAGTTAATATTCTGGCTAGCATAAACACTAATTCTTCAGTATTAAGTGATTATTAATACTGTGGGTCATTACCTGGATGATCAATGACTGTGTTTATGTTTTGTGATAGTTGTTCATGAGTCCCTTGTTTGTCCTGAGCAGTTAAACTGCTCACTGTTCTTCAGAAAAATCCTCCAGGTCCTGCACATTCTTTACTTTTCCAGCATCTTCTGCATATTTGAGCCCTTTCCAACAGCGGCTGTATGATTTGAAATCCATATTTTCACACTGAGGACGACCGAGGGACTCGTGCACGACTATTACAAAAGGTGCAAAACATTCACTGATGCTCAAGAAGTCGACACGATACATTAAGAGCCAGGGGAGTGTAAACTTTTGAACAGGATGATCTGTGTAAATTGTGTTTATTTTGTCTGCTGGAAAACATGGACATATCTTATGTAGCTTCTGAAGGGCAATACTAAATGGCAAAAAAAAAAAAAGATCAAAATAAAACTAAATAATAACAGTTTACACAATCTGCCACACCTACTTAGATCAAAAGGTGCAGAATATTTGTTGGTACCTGGAATAGCGAAGGCTACAGCAGGGGGAAGAGCTTTCTCTTATAGAGCCCCACGGTTATGGAACAGTCTTCCAATTAGTGTTCAGGACTCAGACACAGTCTCAGTGTTTAAGTCCAGGCTGAAAACATGTTTGTTTACTCAAGCTTTTAGTGAATAGTTTTGTTCTTAGGTAAAGGACCAGATCTAGAGGATCACAGCTATAGAGTGGTGTGGTGAACTGGGATGTTTGGATGCTGTCGCTCCCCCACTGTCACACCTTCACCCAGGTGTGTTGATGGTGGAGTGTCTGATCGTCTTATGTCCCAGGGAGTCCTCATGTCTGTGTTCCCTTCTGATTCTCCCTTTTAATTATGATATTATCGCTAGTCTTGCCGGAGTCCCTCCTTTCACTCACGCAAACTACACTGTCCTTAACCATTACACGACAATAACCATACCTAATAATCTCTCCCTCTCTCTCCTTCTCTCTCTCTTTCTCTCTCTCTTTTGCTGTCCCCCTCTCTCTCTCTCTCTCTCTCTCTCTCTCTCTCTCCCCTCCCTCTCTTTCCCTCTCTCTTTCTCTCCCTCTCTCTCCCTCTCTTTCTCCTCTCTCTCTCTCCCCCTCTCTTCCCCCCACCCCCTCTCTCACTCTGAAGATTGTGGGTAGTGGGCGAGAGTGCAGGTGGTTAGAGCACGTCTCTGAGTGTTTGTAGTCTTTTTTCAAATACTTTCCTTTCTGTTTTCTTTTTTGGTCTATTGTTCTAAAGTAAGTGTTTTAGTGAGGTTAACAGTGTGTGAACCGACTATTGTCCTCAAAACTTGCTCCAAAATGGAGCTAAATGGAGATTTCTCCCGCCTGACCTTGAGACATGGGTGTAAATGCATGCCGGATGACTCCATACCAATGGAACAAGTTCTAACTGCTTTCAGTAACCAGGTTGGTGGTTTAAACATCAGATCAGCTTCTCGGATGAACAAAGCAGTGGTGTTTTTTCTTGCCGAAGTTGAAATGATGCGCTAATTGAACAGGGGCTAGTGATAAACAATGAGTATGTTCGTGTGTTTCCACTTTCCGGTGCCTCTAAGAAAATCGTTCTGTCTAACGTGTCTCCTTTTATTAAAAATGAAACTTTAAAAAGTGTGCTCGAGCGCTACGGAAAGTTAACAGCGCAGATTAAAATGATTCCTTTGGGTTTAAAAAACCCGGACATTAAACACGTCATGTCTTTCTGCCGTTTCACCTACATGATCCTAAACACACAACACGAGCCGGTCTCTCTCTCTCTCTGTTAAATTAACGCTAGAGAATAAAGATTACACCATCTTCATCAGCTCCGAACAGATGAGATGTTTTGTGTGTGGTGAACACGGCCATGTCAGACAGACATGTCCGAGCAGACAGGTAGAGACACCGACAAACCCAGTGTGTACTGAGCAGCCGAGCGTGTCTACAGCTCACACAGTGCCGGTACCGAGTCCTACCGAGCAACTAGAGGCAGAAACTCCCACTAATCAACCCGAGACAGGTGTCACACCTGACTTTGACAACACTTTTGAAACCCCAATGGGTCACAGCGCTGATCCAGCTCCACAACATAACCCTAGCGTTAAAAGGAAAAAAACTACAAAAAAGCAAGAACCTCCTCCCCCACAGCCTCTGTCCATGTCTCAGACAGACCCCACCGGGAGTGAGGAGCACTTACAGCCTCTGTCCCTGTCTCAGACAGACCCTACCGGGAGTGAGGAGCACTCACAGCCTCTGTCCCTGTCTCAGACAGACCCTACCGGGAGTGAGGAGCACTCACAGCCTCTGTCCCCCTCTCAGACAGACCCTACCGGGAGTGAGGGGCACTTGCAGCCTGTTCATCCAGAGGCTGATCCTAACGTTTTACCAGAGCTAGAGAAGGAAATGCAGGAAACTTGTTCTGAGATGGCTTTAGAAAGCTCACAATGTGATAATGAGTCAGAAAACGAATTTGAAGATCTAGAGAGTGGCTCTGATGAGGACGTCGATTCCTCAGAGATGATAGCTAGACTACACAAAACTTTCAATAGTTCTCAGCTTTATACCACATCACAGATAATCACTTTTTTAGATCTGATAAAAGGGGCTAAGAAACCCAAAATTGATGCCTTTTTTCCTAATCTCTCACATTTTTGTCTGTCATGTCACATAGCAATGCAGAATGCCACTCTTTAAGAGGTTGACCGACCAAACCGCTATCGCCTAAAAAAATTTATGCCAAAAGTGAAAAGTATGATACAATACAAGTCCAAAAAGAAGAGGCAATGTTAATTTAAATAGATAAAAACATGGCCTGTCTAAACATTGCCTCACTCAACATTAATGGATGCCGTAGTGCTGAGAAGCGTTTTAGTCTTTTACATTTTTTGTCCCTAAAAAAAGCTAACATAATATTCCTACAAGAAACACATACAGATACCAATAATCAAATACAGTAGTTAAGTGAGTGGAAAGGTCAAGTTTGGCACAGTCATGGTTCAAACATGAGCGCTGGGGTCGCAATATTGCTTTCTGCAGATATTCAAGAACAACCAATAAACGAAGTAGAAATTATACCTGGAAGGATGCAGAGAGTAGATATTGATCTACACAAACTCTCGCTTTCCCTGATTAACATTTATGCTCCCACCATTGGCACAGAACACGTCCATTTTTTTGATCTTTTGAATAAAGCTATCTCAGATATACCTCAAGAAAGCATAATCATTTTAGCTGGAGATTTCATTTGCACTTTGAAAAATAGTGTAGATCGAAACCATGGTGAACCTCATCCTCGTTCAGCAGAAGCACTTAGAACCGTAGTACAAAACCATAATCTAGTAGATGTGTGGAGAGAAACTCTACCCATAGACAGACAGTATACCTGGTTAAAATTCACCCCTGAAAAGATTCTTACAGCAAGACTCGATAGATTTTATACTCAAAAATTCAACAGAGGCAGATTTTATAACAGTTATATTCATCCCACTCCTTTCTGACCATCATTACATTTCTGTCGCTGTCACTACCACATTGAGCACTTTCCAGCAGCATCACTGGCATTTTAACAATAGGTTATTACAGGATCACCACTTTATTCATGCTTTTACACTTTTCTGGAAGACTTGGAGAGAGAGAAAGTCTCAGTATGATGCGTCGGTAAACCAGTGGTGGGACATTGGTAAAGTTCAGATTCAGACCTTCTGCCAACAATACACAAAAAACAGCACCAGAGAAATCAAGGAAAAGATCAATTTTCTTGAAAAAGAAATATTGAAACTGAGCAGCTCAATAAGTGTAGAAGAAGAAACAAGAACAAAAGAGATACTGGAGAAGAACAAAATTCTTCTGAAAAACTTGTATGAAGAGAGAGATCAAGGTGCCATGGTGCGATCCAAGTTTACACAATACAACAGAATACACATCTTTCTTCTTTGCACTGGAGAAAAAAAACAGAGAAGAAGTCCATCAGCCACTTGAAACTACCCAGTGGACAAGAAACTACCGACAAAGATGTCAATTTTACAAGCGTTATCTTTTTATGAGGAACTGTACAACAGTCAGCCATGTGATCCTGAAGCAACTGAAGAACTTCTGAATGGACTACCACAGCTGAGCGAGTGTGAGAGAAACGAACTTGAGGAAT
Source organism: Ictalurus furcatus (assembly GCF_023375685.1). Taxonomy (NCBI): domain Eukaryota; kingdom Metazoa; phylum Chordata; class Actinopteri; order Siluriformes; family Ictaluridae; genus Ictalurus; species Ictalurus furcatus. Next base: position 1,073,801 of record NC_071260.1, on the reverse strand, counting down.
CACTTTCGTTAGAAGAGCTCAGTACAGCTGCCCAACAACTGTCAAACGGAAAGTCACCAGGGTTGGACGGACTGACCTCTAAATTTTATAAAACATTCTGGTCTTTGATTGTCCCAGATCTGCACTTTGTCCTACTTAGATGTATGGAATCAAAAGTCTTACCCCTCAGCTGTAGGAGAGCTGTAATCACTCTGTTACCCAAAAAAGGAGACCTTGGCAGCTTAAAGAACTGGCATCCTGTCTCTCTTCTTAGGACAGATTATAAAATACTTTCAAAGGCATTAACAAACCGCCTTAAAAGATTTTTAGCCACAATAGTACATGAGGACCAGTCATACTGTATCCCAGAATGCTCAATCTTCAACAACCTTTTTCTAGTGTGAGACCTGTTACACCTCTCATCTCTAAGGTAGAGATGGGACTAGTGTCACTAGATCAAGAGAAGGCTTTTGACAGAGTGGATCATGGTTATCGTTTTAAGACCCTAACAGCTTTTGGTATTGGTGGACGCTTCATCTCATGGATTAGGCTGCTGTACACTAATGTGTACAGTATGCTGAAAATAAACGGAATACTAACAAGAACTTTTCCCATGCACAGAGGTGTTCGACAAGGCTGTAGCCTGTCCGGTCTGCTGTACACTCTCTCTATTGAGCCCCTGCTAAGACACCTGTGAGAAACTCTGCAAGGGTTTTCAGTGTTAAGCCCTGACTTATCTGATGTGACCACAATCAAGCTCACAGCATAAGTTGATGATGTGACAGTTATAATCAGGTCCGAGGATGACATCAGTCACGTGTGTTCTGGCCTTGATGTCTTTCAGAGAGCATCATCTGCATGTGTAAACTGGAACAAAACTGATACCTTGCTTCTAGGTAAATGGCAGGAGTAAAATATACCTCACCTCCCACAGGAGTATTCATGGAGCAAAGAGGGACTGAGAATACTTGGGATCTTCTTTGGCACAGATCGATACATGCAGAAGAACTTTGACCAATAAGGTTGTAGAAAAGCTAAATAGATGGAGATGGATTCAATCACAGCTGTCCTATAGGAGCAGGGTCCTAGTGATAAACAACTTGGCTGCCTCAATGCTGTGGCACCGTCTGACAGTATTGGATCCACCTCAAGAACTCCTACACTAACTTCACAAGTGCTTTGTGGACTTTGTCTGGGGCGGTCACCATTGGACACAATCCAGTGCACTGAGTTTACCAGTGTGTGATGGAGGGCAGAGACTGATCCATCTTCTGTCCAAGGTGAAGACCCTGACACTACAAACTGCTCAGAAACTGTTGTACTGTCCAAGCACTAGACCATGGGTTAGTTTTGGGATTGCAGTACTGAGGTTTGCAGGAAGAATGGGACTCGACAGACAGATGTTCTTAATGTCCAATAGTGCCTCAAAGACCGTGTCTATCAGTCACTTTTATGGAACAGTTTTTAAAATCTGGGCTCAGCTTAGAATGCAGCAGAAAGATCATTATGGTCTGAACGAACCACTTTTCTATAACACCTGGCTCCCTGAACAAACTGAGTCCAGAAGTGAGATTACTGCTTTCATATCAGCAGTAGTAGCCAAGGTGGGAGATCTTATTGACCAGGATAAGCGAGAGTGGATACAAGTACACCAACTTTCCAGAGAGATTGGAGGCAGGTCAGAGAGGATTGTGGGGAATGTGGTAAGGACTTTGAAGGCTTTGTTTACCACACCCCTACTGACGTTCATAAATAACTACATGACTGGAGATCCTGACCAAATGTCTTTTCCAGAGTTGTACATAACTCCCAGCGAAGCTCCAGATGACAATGGCGCAGGTCAACTTCTCTCATATAAAGGACTTAAAAACGTCCCCTTTCCAATGACATCAAAGGACCAATTGTACAACTTCTGCATAAAAAAATGAACTTTCAAGAGAGCTCAAAGGCTGGACAGACACAAAGTGGAGAACACACCTATCCACTCCTCCGTCTCAGTCCCCTATGTAGAGGGTGCTCTATAAGAGTCCTCTACCAAAGCGATCTGGAGACCTACAGTGGCGAGTTCTTCACTCTGCAATGCCGACCAATACCTTCCTGTTTAAGGACTCTCCCCTCTGCAGGTTCTGTGGACTACCAGACACTGTGTTCCGCTGCTTCTGTGAATGAGACAGACTGGATCCTCTTTTCAACACATTGGACAGAATAATCAACAACCTCGGGTCACCTTTTTCTAAAGCAATGTTTATTTTTGTTACGCTCCTGCTGGCAGATGGCACTGCGGCGTCGACATGCACGAGCGGCTTTAGAGAGCGTGCATGCACGAGACTCTTGTATATGGACACGCGCCTTTGTTTGTTTTGGTTCTCCCCCTGTTTAAGCATTGGTTGATGTTCAAGGGTGTGTCTTGATTTACTCCAGGTGTCTGTGTTTTAGTTTGATTGTGTTTCTTATTTAAACGCCTCGTGTTGCTGTGCACTTCACGCAGTATTGAATGAGTATTTGAACCTGAATGTAATGGTGAACATGCTAAGCGGCCTTGTTTGCGTGTCCTGTTCTCGTTCCATGCCTTGACTTCTGTTCTATGTTTAACTCATTTATCTTGTCCAGTATAGACCGCGTTTCCTGTGTTTTGTCTGCTGTGTAAAAATAAAGACGCTGATCTGCACCTGCTCCCGCTTCCAGTCCCATATCGTAACAGAATACTGCGCCGACCATACGGAGGCAGCAGACCAGGATGAGCGCCGCCTTTCTTGCCGAGTTTGAGGAGTGGAGCCGATCATTCTGGGAATCGAGTAACTTGCTATCTGAACGCATAGCTGAACCGGCCGCTTTCTATATCAAGTAGCGCCCCGGCTGCAAGCTGGGCCATCCACCACGTCGCCACCCGCGCAAGTTCCCCCGCCCCCGCTGCCGGAGAAATGCGCCGTGCTACTCGGGCAGCCGAGCTACACGGATTACTGGGGCTTCCTGCCGCCAGGGAACAGCGCTGCGCTACGCAGGCAGAAGAACTATCCGAACTCCTGGGGCTTCCCACTGCAGGGGGACTACACTGCGCAATGCAGGCAGCAGGAGGTCGCAGCCCCAGAGTCCCAGCCCGAGGTTAATGTGGTGACCTCGGAGCCTCCACCTGAGGTCAAAAGGGCGACCTCAGAGCTCCAGCCAGAGACCCGCGGGAGGTCTCTGCCACCAAAAAAGCTGCCCTGCTGTCCTGCTGAGGAAGCTGTTCCACTGCCCTGTCCTGCTGAGGAAGATATCCTGCTGTCCTGTCCTGCTGAGGAAGCTGTCCCGCTGCCCTGTCCTGCTGAGGAAGCTATCCCACTGCCCTGTCCAGCCGAGGAAGCTGTCCCACTGTCCAGCCCAGCCGAGGAAGCTGTCCGCTGTCCTGCCCAGCCGAGGAAGCAGTCCTGCTGTCCTGCCCTGCTGGGGACGTCGCCCAGCATTCCAGCCCCGCTGGGGACGTCGCCCAACACTCCAGCCCCACCGGGGGTGTCGCCCCGAGTTTCAATTCCACTGAGGGTGGTGCTCCGCCTGTCTACAGCCCGGCAAAGGCCACCTTGTTTTCAGATGCATCACGAGACAGCTCACATAGGGGCCCTGGAACGCCGTTGGAGTGGGGGGGCTTGTTGGCGCTCCTTGAGGAGCGCCTTTGGAGGGGGGTTCTGTTATGCTCCCGCCGGCAGATGGCATTGTAGCATCGACATGCACGAATGGCTTTAGAGAGCGCGCGTGCACGAGACTGTTTTGGTTCTCCCCCTGTTTAAGCATTGGTTGACGTTCAAGGGTGTGTCTTGATTTACTCCAGGTGTCTGTGTTTTAGTTTGATTGTGTTTGTTATTTAAACCCCTCGTGTTGTTGTGCACTTCACACAGTATTGAATGAGTATTTGAACCTGAATGTAATGGTGAATATGCTACGCATGCTAAGCGGTCTTGTTTGCATGTCCTGTTCTCGTTCCATGCCTTGACTTCAGTTCTATGTTTAACCCATTAATCTTGTCCAGTATAGACCGCGTTTCCTGTGTTTTGTCTGCTGTGTAAAAATGAAGACGCTGATCTGCACCTGCTCCCGCTTCCAGTCCCATATCATAACAATTTTAGTTGTAAATACTCCCGTTCACGCAGAGAACGCTGCACATTGATCAACTTTCTAGCTGGACAGGCAAAAGTAGCCATTTGGAAATCTTATAGACTAAAAACAGAAGGGAGAGACATCAACACCATGAACTTATTCAAAGCTCTAATAGAGTCACGGATGAAACTTGAACATGAGTTCCATATAATGAATGACATTGTGGAAATATTTGAAAAGACATGGTGTGCAAATGAAGGTTTGTTTTTGATAACGGATGATGGTGAAATTGTTTTTCTCAGGTGATTGGTTTATTAATTTAATTCTTTACCTCCATGTTGAAACATATAGATTTTTTTTTCTTTTTAAATGAGTGATTATTTCTGTTTTCCCTAAATAATTGGTAAATAAAGAGAGCTTAAAAGTCAAAAAGTCCCTCTCTCTTCAGTTACATGATACTCCTGAGGTGCCAGTGATCCTGACCCCTTCTGCTCTCTGGATCTGCTTGATCCATCCTGATGTCCTACTTCTGGTTGGAGTTCTCATCAGTTGGAAGTCACATAGTGCTGCTGAGGATGTCCCACATGGTGCAGACTAAAGATCACTGAGATTACTGAGGATGGTACCACTTAAACACCATAAAGATGCTCTGGAACTCAGTTCATATGAACAGTGATGCTGTGATAGCTTTAGCACTACAATTACCAAAACAGTTTTATACTCAAGTCTCCATCAGTGAACAGTGGAGAAGTTCAACAAAACAGACTTCATGTACAAACTGTAATGAATTTCCTGCTTACACAACTGCACTATTTGATCATGTAGTATTAGCATATTTATAGAAGCAGTGTAATTATTTATATTCACACTATCCGGTGTCACCCAGATGAGGACGGGTTCCTTCTGAGTCTGGTTCCTCTCAAGGTTTCTTCCTCATATCATCTCAGGGAGTTTTTCCTCACCACCGTCACCTCTGGCTGCTCATTAGGAATAAATTCATACATTTAACATCTATATCCTGAGTTTATATATTTCTGTAACGCTGCTCTGGGACAATGTCCACTGTTAAACATGCTACACTAATAAAAATTGAATTGAATTGAATTAATGACACAACTGGTGGTTATTTTAAATGCTAATGACATTAACACTAGTACGGAACTCTGCTCAACACCAGCAGTTTGTTGAGTTTATTTTTATCTCAGATTTGGTGTTGATTTGATTTGTGTTTTCTCACTCAGCTTGTTGCTGTGTGTGTGTGTGTGTGTGTGTGTGTGTGTGTGTGTGTGTGTGTGTGTGTGTGTGTTTGCAATGAGTGATCCTCTCATCCCTATGTGTTTACCTCTGAGAAAGAAATGTTTTCACTGTGTCACATTTCAGCACTAAACTGTCTCTCCTCACTCAAAGAGACAACCTTAACACTAACAGAGAGATACAGACAGAGAGAGAGAGAGACAGAGAGACAGAGAGAGAGAGAGAGAGAGAGAGACAGGACTATGTTTCTCTCTGCTTTTCCATCTGTTTTTGTCTGTCTCTCTACATACCTGTTGTTTTTTGCATTTGGTGTCTGGAATGATGAAGAAAGAAAGAAAGAAAGAAAGGGGATTAGTCATCATGTCTGCTCGACTTTATTTTTATTGTACAAGCTAAAATGGCTGAAACGGGTTTAAATGGTACGTAATCAGTTGGAGAAGTGATAAAGTGAAGGGTTTTGGATTAATAGCGATAAATGGAACCTGTAAAAGATGTCTCCTGCTTTATTCCTAAGTGTGAAGTCTTTTTCTCACCCCTAATTACTTCACCGCTTTCTTTTTTTATCAAGGCCATTTCTACCGATTGACTCTCCTTCGCATAGAATCATGGAACGTCACCTCGCTTTAAAATCCTGCGCCAAAAATCCATAAGTAATCTGGAGGATTGGAAAATTATTAGTCACTGCAATTATCATTCACTGCCCTTGCTATTAGTCGGAAAATTGTGGAGCTCAAACGGACAGAAATCCATTTCACCTTTATAGAGACAGTGTTTATTTCCTCATCCGCCGTGTTCAGTCAAACTTTCTTCAAATGAAATGTTGTAGAAAATGTTTCTTGGTGGGATTTGATGCTCATGTTGATGTTAATGATGTCTGAAGTTAGTTCTGCACTAGCGATACAATGTGTCTGAGTCCAGTATGGACATGTTCACGTTGATGATCTCCTCCATATTGGAGCTCAGACACACACATTCACGTTGATGATCTCCTCCATATTGGAGCTCAGACACACATGTTCACGTTGATGAGCTCCTCTCTGTCTAGCCTTGTGTAGACAGTCTCAACAGTGACTTTTTTCTGTCAAGAAATGCAGGCAGATGGATTTCAATCAAGGCAGAAGGCAGGGGGTCAATCGATCATGCCATGAAGGAGAATCAGAATCACAACTCAAAGGCAGAACACAACATCCCCAAAATGATATTTTCAATCATATAGAGATGAAGAGAAGGAAAGGAGGAAGAGAAAGAAAGAAAGGACAGAAAGAAATGTACAGGGTATAGAGACAGCGATCAGAAGGATAAACAGACTGTTTGAGAAAGAAGGTGTGAAAGAAAGAAGGCAAGCGAGGGCAATAGAGTGCCTGGGATGGATTCAGGTGATAGTGTCTGGGATGGGTTCTGCCTGGGATGGGTTCAGGTGATGGTGTCTGGGATGGGTTCAGGTGAAGGTGTCTGGGATGTTTTCAGGTGATGGTGTCTGGGATGGGTTCAGGTGATGGTGTCTGGGATGGGTTCAGGTGATGATGTCTGGGATGAGTTCAGGTGATGGTGTCTGGGATGTTTTCAGGTGATGGTGTCTGGGATGTTTTCAGGTGATGGTGTCTGGGATGGGTTCAGGTGATGGTGTCTGGGATGAGTTCAGGTGATGGTGTCTGGTATGGGTTCAGGTGATGGTGTCTGGGATGTTTTCAGGTGATGGTGTCTGGGATGGGTTCAGGTGATGGTGTCTGGGATGAGTTCAGGTGATGGTGTCTGGGATGACTTCTGGTGATGGTGTCTGGGATGACTTCAGGTGATGGAGTGGAATGAAAGCAGTGGCAGGAGGAGAATGGGGTTAATTCGCCAGTGAAGCTAAATGAAGCTAATCTTCAGGTAAACATGGTGTAATACAGCTCGGCTTTATTAACACATTCATTAACGTTATCCACGGTGTCATGCGTATAAACGTAGTTAGAATGCGTTCGCTGTTGGATAAAGTGTGGTCGTGTCAGCTGAAATCCGAGGCTTCACGAAAGCTTTATTTTCTCTTCTGGCTTTCACTGTAATTGTTTACCTTTCTGCAAGCTCGGATTCATATCTCTACTCTCTCCTTTTATTTTTCCAGCAGAATCGCAAAGATAAGTCACGTCAGCGTTCGCCGCCAGCAGCCGCGCCACATTAACTATATTTACTACCCACAATCCCCGCAGGAAATTGCCTCTGTAAAGGGAAAAGGACGTTTAGGATATCCAGGCTCTAAATTTCAATCAAGATACAGCAGCTAGCCGTATATTTCCCCTCCATCCCACCAGCAGCTGCTTTTGTTTCTGCCTCGCGTGAGCCGGCAGTTTTTACGGGTTTTTACGCTGTGTGTTTTACAGCGCGCAGGAGAAGAAAGTCTCTCACGCTCCACCGTGCAGATTTTGGAGAGAATAATGACTTTTTAATGCGCAAAGCAAATGAGGCCATCTGTCATAGCGAGGAGAACAATCCTGCCACAACACATTACATTAAACAACATCATGTTACATCATGAAGAGCTTTCTGCTTCAGACGTGAGAGAGAAAATAAGCAAGACTAATTAGAATGCCTTCAAAGCGACAGATTAAGAGCAGATCAGCTCCAGGGGTTTGTGACACTTTCCTTTCTCTTTCCCGGCGTGCTGAAGGGAACGCTGATGCACATGGACTCGTCTCTCTGAACCACGCTAAAGACGTTCCTCTCATCCTTTAGATCGACTGCGTTCACGTCACTCTCTGTTTTTTTATTAACAATGTATGAGTCTGTGATGGAGATGCTAACACAGAGACACAGAGACACTGCAGCTACGTGATGGAGAGAACAGGTAGAACGATAACTCTGCTCCATTCTGGCCCACAAAGCTAATTATTACACCGTAAATCCACAGCAGTGCATTATGGGTAATACAGAACTCTTTAGTAGGCAAGTTTGTCCCTTTGAGATGTTATATTTAACCATACAGAGAGGAACAAAGGATGAACAGCTGAAAGAAAGAGCGAGAACGGGTGGAAAAGAGAAGGAGAAAAGAAATGCATGTGGATCTAGAGAAGGAGTGGAAAGAAGGAATGGGTTAAAAAGAAGATAAGGAAAGAACAAATGAAGACGGGACAGAGAGAGAGAGGGAGAGAAAGAGAAGAGATGAGACAAAAGAAAACGAAGGAAGGAAGAATAGAGGAATAGAAGAAAAAGGAATGGGCATGTAAAGAAGAGACGGGATTGAGAGGAGGGATAATGAGCGGAATGGGAAAAGGAAAGAAAGAAGTAAAGAAAATGGAAAGAGAAGCGGAGAAAAGAAGTAAGAGGGGAAACGAAGAGAAAGAATATATGGTTAAAAAAAGAAAAGAAAAAGGAGAAAATGAAGAGGAAAAAAGGAGTGAAATAAATGAAGGAAAAGAAATAGAGCCGAGTGTCCCTGAGCTGTTATTGTTAATCGTACGTGAAGAAAGAAAGAAAGAAAGAAAGAAAGATATTGACAAAAAAGAATAGGTGAAGTAGGATGAGAAAGGAGAATAGATTACTGTAAATAGAATGAAAGTAAAAAGAGAAGGAAAGAAAGGATGAAGAAAAGATAGAGGAAAGAACACCAGGAAGAGTGCGTTTGATTGGCTTTGTACTTGTTCTCTGCACAATGACAATAAAGTTGAATCTAATCTAATCTAATCTAATTTAAATGAACAGTAACTCCTCTTCATCACACCTCCCTGTGGTTGATTATTTAACTATAACAGCACCACACACAGTGTTTTATTTCTTATTTACTTATTTTCTTATGTCCTGAATCACTACTGTGTCTCAGCGTGGTTTGATTTGTGAATAAAAGTCTGAGTCAGTGATTAGTGACCTCTGACCTTTGACCCCAGGAAAATGCCAGAGTTAAAATGATGAGATAAACAACAGGCGGCAGTGCGTCAGTACAGGTGGGTGTGGAGAACAAATCTGCTGAGACGGCTGAAGCCTGAGGCGACATTGATTAAGTAATATTTCTCCCAGGTGCAAGGGAACATGGGGAAATATATCTGCACATTCCCTCTGCTCTCCTGGACATAAAAATGGCGGCTTGTTTTCTCGCTCGTGCTCCGTCGTCAAACACGCCATTAGAGAAATCTGAGTTGAGGTGTTGTTCTTAATGAAGTCAGTGTTCATGTGATGCTCTGAATCAATTTCATCATCTACCTTTGGATGTTAGACATAAAAAACAAAAACAATCTAAGAAAAGAAAAAGAACCGAGGGCACAGCTGTTAGAAGTGACTGGTGTGGGGAGTTTGGAGACCAGTGTGATTTTATAGCAGTCACACGCACACAGCGAGAAGCTGCAGAGAATGAAGAGGTGCTAAATATCCAGCTCTGCTGTTTCCTGCCATGATCCTGTGAAATCCAATATATCTGTGTTATTGAACTCACAGTGTCGAGAAAAAAAAAAGGTTCTCAATGATTTTTTTTTTTTTATCAACTGCTTCCTCGTTTAAGCTGTAAACTTGGTTTTCTTGAGTGCACTGGTTCTGAGGCAAACATGAAGGCCACCATTTACACCAATTACAGGAAGAAAAAAAACCCAAGATGATTTGGGCACCACGAGCCACCAGGAGAGCATCTTTTAGCCTGGTCATCGAGTTGACATTTTTAAGTTTCTGGAACTGTTCGGAAGGGATGAACCTCATTCATCCAAAAGATCTTCTCTCAGTTGGTGTTTTGATGATGGTGGTGGAGAGCAGTATAACACGACTCTGCAAAATCTCCTGTAGGTGCACTATGTGTACAAACTACTTGTGTTTCCATCTCTGCTCCCATCAAGATCCTTTTTAGGAGCTCTACAAAAAGCTCCTACTTCTATCCTGCTCCTGAGGTGCTTCCATGCTGCTCCTGCTCCTGAGGTTTAGTAAGTCCGGCTTCCATCCAGATCTTGCCACAGAGGTCTTCAAACTGCTGCTTCTGATGTGTACAAGCCTCTGATTCCATGAGATCTATAAGCCTCCGCTGTCACTGCTCCTGAGGTTTACAAGTCCCTGCTTCCCGCTGCTTACGTTTCATGAGGTCTACAAACTGATGATCATGATATTATAGCATGATTACAGTAACACTGCATTCTAGACTGTACGACTACTAGTATGATTATCTTATAACATAATCATGATCATAAATGTAAACTAACTTTGATAATGGAGCCTTGAAATGAAAAATACAACTTAAAGTCTCTCTCTCTCTCTCTCTCATACACACACACACACACACACACACACACACACACACACACACACACACACGCACACACACGGTGTACAAGCCTCTAATTCCATGATCTCTATAAGCCTCACTGCTCCTGAGGTTTACAAGCCCCTGCTCCTATCCAGATACGTTTCATGAGGTCTACAACTCCTACTCCCACCAGATCCTGCTTCTGGGGTCATCTTGCATTTTTGAAAAACAAAATAAAACAAAACAAAAAAATATTCCTGACATGTAAACATGAACTAACCTTCCCACGCCAAGAGAATGCTTAATGCAAAAAAAAAAAAAAAAAAAAATCTTTTGATTTATTTGAATTTATTACATTTGTCTTCCTTTAGTTTTTTGTTTTTTTTTGTCTCTCCACTCGTTTGTTTCTGTTTCTTACAGGTGTTGTTTGTGACTGTTCTAAATTTGCTGCATCCTACACATAGTTATGATCAGGAACGTTTTGCACAGGCGTCACTGTAATGGGAAAGTGTTCGGGTTGATGGAGTAATCTCGTCTATCGTTGTCATTTTGTAATGTTCAATCAAGAACATTCTCCCGGATCAGAGTGGATGTGTTTTCTCATTCTTTCTCCATTTCTCCTCCATATATCCTAGCCTGTATTTTCCAGCCTGTCCTCAGGGAGTTCTACTCAGATAACTGAGGCAGTTTTGATGCATTAACTTACAGTAGATGCGTCTCCTCACCTTTCCTTGGTCTTTCTCACACTCTTTTTGATAATAGCTGAAATGATGCTTTTTCACACGTTCAATAGCAGTTATTATCCAAACTGATGATCATGATATTATAGAATAATTACAGTAACACTGCATTCTAGACTGTACGACTACTCTCTCTCTCAAGCTCTCTCTCTCTCTCTCTCTCAAGCTCTCTTTCTCTCAATCTTTCTCTCTCTCTCTCTCTCTCTCTCTCTCTCTATATATATATATATATATATATCAATCTCTCTCTCTCTCTCAATCTCTCAATCTCTCACTCTCTGTCTCTCTCTCTCTCAATCTCTCACTCTCAATCTTTCTCTCTCTCTCAATGTCAATCTCTCTCTCTCTCTCAATCATTCTTTCTCTCTCTCTCTCAGTCTTTCCCTCTCTCTCTCAATCTTTCTCTCTCTCTCTCTGTCTTTCTCTCTCTCTCTCAATCTCTCTCTCAATCTTTCTCTCTCTCTCTGTCTTTCTCTCTCTCTCTCAATCTCTCTCTCTCAGTCTTTCTCTCTCTCTCTCAATCTCTCTCTCTCTCAGTCTTTCTCTCTCAATCTCTCTCTCTCTCAGTCTTTCTCTCTCAATCTCTCTCTCTCTCAGTCTTTCTCTCTCTCTCTCAATCTCTCTCTCTCTCAATCTTTCTCTCTCTCTCTCAATCTCTCTCTCTCTCAATCTCTCTCTCTCTCAATCTTTCTCTCTCTCTCTCAATCTCTCTCTCTCTCAATCTCTCTCTCTCTCAGTCTTTCTCTCTCTCTCTCAATCTCTCTCTCTCTCAGTCTTTCTCTCTCTCTCTCAATCTCTCTCTCTCTCAATCTCTCTCTCTCTCAGTCTTTCTCTCTCAATCTCTCTCTCTCTCAGTCTTTCTCTCTCTCTCTCAATCTCTCTCTCTCTCAGTCTTTCTCTCTCTCTCAATCTCACTCTCTCTCAGTCTTTCTTTCTCAATCTTTCTCTCTCTCTCAATCTTTCTCTCTCTCTCAATCTCTCTCAACAACACAGGAAGTCCATGACCTGAAAAAAACCACCCATAACCTTGTTGTCACAAATGACCAGGACTGGAAAATACCCGAGTAATTGTACTTTTGATTGTACTTAAGTTTCCTAGACTTTCCTTGAATAATATTGAAAATATTATTGATTTTTTTCACTCAAGAACATTTCCAAGAGGATCTTCTGAACTGCTTACATTTTCATTTTGGCCTTCAGAGTACTCGTTAAAAATCTCAGCCGCTACCTTTTTAAAAAAAAAAAAAATTATTATTATTATTTCTACTTTCCTATTGTCCAACCGCATGTAATTTTTAAACTTTTTTAAAAATGTCAAACAAAACTGTGCACAACTGTGCTAATGGGCCCTTTTCACAAAAAAACTCCCCCCAAAAAAACGAGTAAATAAATAATAAATAACCATGTGTGGGATGTTCATTTTTGGACAGTTAATCTTGAATACTTGTGTATGTTCAAAAGTTAATATTTTCTGACTTTCACTCAGGTACATTTTTGTCTTTTAATTGAGTTTAAAATATTTCAAAACAGTACTTCTATTTTTACTTTTGTACCTTTTCCACCCCTCTCAGTGTGAGTCATGGTGCCGAGACGTCATTTCTTCTCAGTTTTCCGTGTGCCTTCTTTTTCCTCCTCCCCCGTTCCTTCATCAGGTTTGGTAAGTTATCCATGTCACCTGTGTCTCATTATTAATCAGTCACACAGTGTATATTGCTGTATATTGACACGTCCCTCAACATGGAAATCCTACACAGAAAGCTGGATAGGGCTCCTCACCCCTGAGTTCAGCGTAGGACATAATGTAATTTTATTTACACAGTCAACAGCAAATTAACTTTAAATCAACATTAACACATTTAGTGGATTAAATCTATAACAGTGACTGTACAGCTCACTGTTTTGGGAAAGAAAATACATCATAAACTCGTGTTAATGTTAATATTCATGTTAATGCATTGATGTTAATACATCCATGTCGTTTCCCACCTTACCGTGCTTCAGACTTCCCACTTCCCAGTGAAGTTGAGTGCAGCATAGCTTTCCAGTTCATGTCCTTGCCTTGATCATTGCAAGTTTTTGCTTTTAGTTACATCATGTTTTTTTTTTTATTCCAATTATGTTTTCTTTTATTAACACCTTCGCTCACTTGTATTCTGGTTTCCTCATATTTCATTATCTCGAATCATCTCACTTGTTGTTTATTGGCTCACGGTTCATGAACCGAGGTTGAAGAGCAAAGCTATATGTGTCGGTATGTTCTCCTCTGGGTTTTCCAGGTTTCCTCCAGGTTTCCAAGAAACATCCCCCTGGATCGATGACTCTAAAGTGTGTACGATGGACTGGCATCACACACAGGGTGTATTCCTGCCTCATGCCCAGTATTTCCCTGGGATAGACTCCGGACGTCCTGAAGATGACTGAATTTCCAAGAGCACATACACTTGAAAAAGTCCTAAAAGCGTCGAATTATTCAAGACCATCTGTAGGAGTTTGTCCTTTATTGTCATCTCTACCGCTCTCAGAACACGACGATGTCAGAGCATTACTGAAACCAATTTGCATTCACTTCTCACAGAACTTATACTTCTGTACTTCACAATGTGACATTTAAATGTAAATATTTGCTTGTGTGTTTGTCGCCAGCTATTTTTCACACCGTAAATGAGCTGCTGGCGCTCGCTATCTGACCTGACCACCCACACACACCTTTGAAAGACGCACACCGTTGTGACTGTAGCCACTGTTTGCAGTAAAATGAGATGGCATGAAAGCAGATGAAAAAAGAAAAGAATATTACAGCAAGGCATTGTTTCACCATCTGTGGCTTTCAGTCTAAAAATGTCTGCTTTTTGGTGTGAAAGCAAACCAAACCATAATAATAATAATAATAATAATAATAATAATAATAAGACATGAATTCAGTTCTTTATTATTATCAATAATAATTATATGACTGCATTCACACCTATTATTCTGAATGTGAGTGAAACTGATGCACTGGTTCAAGTCGAGACACTACAGCTAGAAATGATAACTGAAGCTGAATTTTTTTTTTCAGATAAACTGCTTTATCTATAAGAAAATCTCTGTTTATTTCACTGTTTCTGTTTTTATCCGCTGCATTTTTCAACCACTCAATCATTTCTCTTTAATGAAGGCTTTAAGCTCCGCCCATTTCACAATCACATCATCTCCTATATCCCTGAAAAGATCTTCTCCAGATTTAAATGTCAATTTATTTGTCATTGTGATATACACATCAATTTCCTTTATAACCTTTCCTTATAAACGTCACTAACTAGAGTGAAACACATTAAACCACATTGAATTTTCTAAATTTTTCTTCAACCCCAAACCCTAACCAAAGATGTCTTCTAGATCTGCATTCATCAAATCTATCCTTAATTAAAAGCTCGTTACAGAGGAACATTTTGGATTTACATTGGATTTTATGCTGAAAAAAAATTGGCATGAAATATATTATTTATAATAGCACATTTCTTGAGTAAACAATAAAGAAATTATTTTCTAAAAACATTATGGTAAAATTATTTCTCTTAACAGTCTATTTATTTGGATGACGACTCATTTGCAGTAGTAATTATACATTTATTCAGTACAAAAAACACTTAAATCAAAGATTAACTGTGATATCTATTTTTTTACCATCTTCACCTTTAGTGTATTATCTTTTTTTTTTAATAATCAAAAAGAAAAACACAAAGTCCATTTTGTGGTCTTTGAAACCTGTATCCAACTGGCGCTGGCAGTCTTCGTGACCGGAGGACCAGCAAATGTGCCAAAAGCTTCCTGGAGCCAGACGTGAAATACACAATTCAGGTCTGAAGGTGAGGAAAATCTGCTGCTCGAGGTTTTGTGTTCCAACTCAGTGATCCAAACAAATTCATGGCACACTTCATTTCACCTCATGACTTGGAAGTACACATCGTACGCTCAACTATAGTCAGAATGGGAGTGACGAAACCTTGGAGAGTTCACCATCATCTACTTTTTTGAAAAGTTCTGAAAATGAAGGTGAGTCCCAGCTGCTCTGTTCTTCTGGGAGAATGAATCCGGCGTTTAGAGAGTTGCTTTAGCGAGGGATTAGATCATACCGCTGCATGTAACTCTCCCAGAGTGACTCCAGAGTTTTCATTCTGTTGAAGTGAGAACATCAGACGCTGAAGATTGCAGGAGATGCAAGCGGATCAGTTGCAAGTGGTTTTCATCACACCATGAGACGCTTCTCTGCTGTTCTTCATCCCGAGTGTAAATGTATCTGGAAACTGAGGAAGCATAAAAGAAGGTGGTGACTTAGTGGTGTCCTGTTCATCATCATTTATTGTTTTTTTTTATTTCTCCTGAAGTGAATAAATCACGATTCAGGAAATGCTGCCAGTGCTCTGAGTCATCGTGAAGGAGCCGTTACTATAGAAACGATAACATATTAGAGGGCATTATATAAACCTGTGCTACTGTCAGAGCTGCTGTTATAGAGAATGAATCAACACCTTCTGACCAATCACGGTCCAGGATTCAGCAGCGCCGTGGTGTAAATATACACTCGCTCTCACACTCTCCTGTTCCGTGGTGTTTAACCAGGTGGACCAATAACCTTGATATTCGAAAATTCTTTATTCTTTTCTACCTGTCTTGCTGATATTTTTAATTTAAAGTCTCACACACATTAGTCCTGCCTTTCATCCCAATCTCTGAAAGAATTTATAGAAATCTTAATGAGATTTTCACTGATCAAGAAGGATGTATATCCTGTAAAGATTGATGTCTGGGAATCAAGGATCTGACCTGATAATGATTCAAACACATATTTAACCCTATCTCAAAGTTCTAGACATGAATGTGGGCTTCACTCGTAAAAAACATAAATAAAAGAATTCGCCCCGTGGTCAAAGGCGATCTGAAATCCCTTCGTAAGCGTATCCAGCTCCACAAACAGCTTTTGTTGCCTTCTTTCAAGGTGACATTTTAATGTTCTTCATGGACAAAATCTGTCCTTTAGTCATTCAGAGAACGGTGAATATAGTCTACTCATCTTTTGTGTTAAAGAACAAACCTTTAGTCACAGAATCACTGAAGCATCAGAGTCCATTTAAGCCTTTCTTGAGCTTTGTGATTATTCCATTATACTTCTATCCATTTAATTGTATAATCATTTAGTTGCTATAATAGTAATTATTATTTTTTTTTAAGAAAAGAAAGAAAGAAAAATACACACAATACACCACTCAGTAAATCACACCGTTAGCAAAAAAAATTTTTTAAGCAATTTTAACCACTTTTTGGATGGCTAAGCGTTCTTATCGTTGTGAAATGATTCCCTCGTCGATCTGCTTCTCCACTCAGGTGATTTTATTTCTGCCGTAAAACAACATGGGGGTCTGAGGGACATTTGGGATACGAAGGACTGAACCCATCAGGGAATCTCCATCCTTTACTATGACACGGTGATCAACGCCCTTCTGTTACTTAATTATGTTGAATTATTTTAGAAATGATTTGCACTTAATTACAACAGATGTTGACCATCATGTCATATGCTGAGGTTAAATAACAAACAGGAAACTAAAATAGTCTAGTATAATATACACATGGAAAAGAAAAAGGGGCACTATAAACAAACATAACTATAGAATCACATTGCTATACTGTACACAAAACTGAGAAAATATAAAAATGTGTAAGGGAGAATGCAGGGTGATTAATGGAGGGTGACTGTGTGATTAAACACACATATTTGCTGAATAGTGACTCACTGTTTTGACTCTGTTCCCTGAATCGTGACTCAGCGCATTGACTCTGTTTGCTGAATCGTGACTCGGTGCATTGACCATTTGCTGAATCGTGACTCAGTGCATTGACCATTTGCTGAATCGTGACTCAGTGCATTAACCATTTGCTGAATTGTGACTCAGTGCATTGACTCTATTTGCTGAATCGTGACTCAGAGCACTGAGTCTGTTTCCTGAATCGTGACTCAGAGCACTAAATTTATATCCTGAATTGTGACTCAGAGCAGCGATTCTTTATTTGCTGAATCGTGACTCAGTGCATTGACTCTATTTGCTGAATCGTGACTCAGAGCACTAAATCTATATCCTGAATTGTGACTCGGTGCATTGACTATTTTCTGAATTATGACTCAGAGTGCTGAATGTATATTTCCTGAATCAGTGTGCTGACACTATATTACCTTAATCATGACTCAAAGTCCTGACTGTATTTATTGAATCATGACTCAGAGGGCTCACTTTGTTTCCTGAATTGTGACTCAGTGCATTGACTATTTCCTGAATCATGACTCAGAGCACTGATTGTTTCCTGAATCGTGACTCTGAGCACTGCTTCTGTATTTCCTGAATCATGACTCAGACCACTTACCTTAATCGTGACTCAAAGTCCTGACTGTATTTCCTGAATTGTGACTCGCAACACTGTCTCCTGAATCCTGGCTGTGTGCTGTTGCTTGCTGTAGAATTCCAAACATCTCTCTCTTCTCTGAGCTCATCTCATCCTTCACATGTTTATCTACGACGTGGTATTTATAATCGAATCCACCTCAAACCCCCGCATGAGAGGAGGACCATTTTCCTGCTGCTCTGCTGTCAGCTCTCATTTAGCTTCATTCGGCTGGGATTGAGCTGCAGCTCATCCATCATGGCGTCTGTCCCAGAATGTCCGCATTCGTCTGGATGACTAGATTTAACCTGCAGGAGGTTAATATTTAGTGAGCTGTGAGTGCAACGCTGTCGCTTCGGGCGAGCGCAGAGACAGTTCAGGTATCAGAGTCAGAGCAGAGACTTCCTGCTTATGATCAACACTTCCTGCTTCACACACTTACTGCAGTGTTCCTGCTTCCTGTCTCCACATCTGCCGCATCTGTCTCCACATCTGTTCAGTTTGTTATTGAGTTCTGGATTGTGATTGGTCAGAAGGTAACAGTAGTGCTCCACAAATCACAAGTTTATATTAATGCTCTTGTACTAATATGTTAACATTTCGATATAACTCTTAGCAGGTAATTGTTTATATGATGAAATTTTCTGCAAGGAGACGTTTATGGAGCATTTATGGAAGGAGTCTCCAGCGTCAGAGCTGTGTAACACTCAGAGGTAAAGCTGTAACTCTTCAGGACAGAGGAGTTTAAGCTTCTTTGTGGTTTCTTGGTAAGATGACAAGCTGCGTTTTTGTCTTATTAACTTGAAGAGAGAGAATAAAGAGGGTGATGGTGAGGGAACGAGTGTTTATAGCTGCTATAATGTAAGTGCGAACAGGAACTCACTCGTTTCAAAGATGTTCCACAACATTAAACTGTTCTTTAACTAATACAAATGTATTTGTTGTTAAATTGCTGTGGTATAAGAGGAATAAAACACTTGGGGACATGCTGTTAAGGGAAAATAATCAACTTCAGAGTGGTAACAGTAACTCCACTCCATCACACTTCCCAGTCAGTCAGAATTTTACTATGACAGCACAACGCATAATATTTTAAGATAACCAGCGTGTAATTAAAGCTCACTCTGTAGTTCGGCTGGTGCTTGTGTGATGAAGGTGTGCAGTTACTTGACTTCAGAATTTTCAGCGGTTTCCAAACGTTTGGATGGAGGCCTGCTGCTTTTGTGTGTGTTTAATCCGCTCTCTCGACAGTAAGGAGACTCTGCACAACGAGCCAGCCGCCTCCTCAGTTTGGACCACAGCCATCATTTTACATAAGAGTGAAGTGCCAGTGTAATAAGCAGGTTGGTTAAGACTTCAGGAGATGTTCTTCACTGAGTGTCAAGTGTGTGTTTGTGTGTGTGTGTGTGTGTGTTAGAAGCCAAGTCTTACTGATAAGTTTTAGACAGTAAAAAATGTTCAAATGTAGATGTATGATACACGTTTAAGATCCTTTCTATGAGTCCAGGATTCTTACTGGGGTACTGATGGAAATTTCACCAGTAGTGAAATATAACATGCAAACATCCTCTTTAAGATGGCAGAGGTTTGGGGATTTTTTTCCCACCATTTTCTCCCCAATTTGATCCACCCCCCCCAAATTCCCACGCACCAATCAGCTCAGGTCTGTCACAGGGCTCTGGAAGGAGAGTGCTATCTACCCTCTTCCACATACCTGAGCTCACAGAGACTCATGATTCCCTAGTGGCACTCTGATTAACAGTGGATCCATTGCAGTTCACCTGTAGGACCAACCATTCAGTGGAGGATGCAGTCAACATGGGCATCCACCATTAGAAGAAGACTTCATTTGTCACATATACATTACATCACAGTGAAATTATTTTCTCCACATATCCCAGCTCCGCACGGTGGCTTAGTGGTTAGCACGTTTGCCTCACACCTCCAGGGTCGGGGTTCGATTCCCACCATGGCCCTGTGTGTGTGGAGTTTGCATGTTCTCCCCGTGCTGCGGGCGTTTCCTCCGGGTACTCCGGTTTCCTCCCCCAGTCCAAAGACATGCATGGTAGGCGGATTGGCGTGTCCAAAGTGTCCGTAGTGTATGAATGGGTGTGTGAGTGTGTATGTGATTGTGCCCTGCGATAGACTGGTACCCTGTCCAGGGTGTACCCCCCCTTGTGCCCGATGCTCCCTGGGATAGGCTCCAGGTTCCCCGTGACCCTGAAAAGGAGTAAGGGGTAGAAGATGGATGGATATCCCAACTCGTTAGGAAGCTGGGGTCAGAGTGCAGGGTCAGCCATGATACAGTACAATACTGGAGTCTATGCCAGAACTATGCTGGACTTCAGCTCTACCTTTTAACTACATGCTAAGCTTCTTCAGCTGGATGTCCCATCTGAAACCTGTCAGTGGATTTCTAACTTCCTGACAGATAGGAGACAGTATGTCTGGATCTGACCAATACTGTCAGAGATGCTATCAATCAGCAGTGGTGCACCGTAAAGGTGCGTATTCTCTTCTTTACTTTATTCATTATATATGACTGAAATGACTGTATTTCTTTCCACTCCTCATCAAGTTTGCAGATGATAACATCCTACTGGGTCTCATAAAGGACAATAACGAGTCTGCCTACTACAGGGAAGTAGCAGCCTGATTCACAGCCTGGTCTGAGAACAACAACATCTCAAACACTTTTCAAGACATTTTGGATGTGTTTCAACTTCCACAGAGGCCAACCATCAAACCCACTTCTGTCCATCAACAGCACTACTGTAAGCACTGTCGAATCTTTCTGATTTCTGGACTCCACCACTATGTACACACGTTAAATCGGAGGATTACATCACATGCATAGTCAAAAAGGGACAATGGAGGATGTTCTTTCTGAGGCAGTCGAGGAAACAGTGTACCTCAGCCAATAATGGTTCAGTTTTAGCCATCATTGCGAGCATCCTTACATCCTCCAGCACTGTGTGGTTCAGCCCAAGAAAGTATTACAATGAGTAATCTGTAATGCTGAGAAGATCATCAGATGCCTTCTCACTCCCAAACTCATCAAACTGCTCACCGCCAAAGCAATGACATAGCACCAGAAATTGTCTAATCACCCATTTCAGAAGCTCCCACCAGGCAGGCTCTACTGAACCATCAGCAGCAAGAGAGCTCGTCACCACAGCAGATTCTTCCCTTGTGCTATCAACCTCATCAACCAAGACCAATGATATTTTCTGGGTTCTGGACTGATACTTACTCATGCCGTGCAGTTTATCGTGTATCATTTATTAATACTATATTGTATTAGACTTGTGCAATACTGAAACAGCGCAGTTCATATTATGCACCTTGTATGTACAAGTTCTGTTGTCTGTGAACTTGCCAAGTCTGATCTGTCTCTGTATCTTCACCTGTGGCACTGTTCCATGCATGTACATCAATTTGTGACGCGTTCTGTTGTATGTTAGATGTCCACAGCAGCCATTATTCCGACTCATGTCCGTGCATCTCTGATCACACTGTATTCTGATTCCTATATGGTTACATGGATAATACAACAAAACCGATGAACAAGAGACTGAACAAAATCAAAATAAACAAGCAGAGCACTATGCTCTGTGAACTGCAATGCACTCTGGGAGGGGTAATTCATGACACGCACAACTGCACATTGATGGACAGCGGAGGCCAGATACGTACATTTCAGGGAGGTTGCCAAGCAGTAAGCAAAGATAAAGAGAGAACAAATCGATAAAGGTGCTTTGGCGGAAACCTGGGTTCAGGAGCGTCTGATATCTTATATGTGATGGTCCTCCATTTCACATTAGAGATTGATCATAAACTCTTACTGTCAGTCTTGGGCACTAAAATCGAGGTATGACTTTATGCATCTGATAGAACCTTGGAATTTACACTCTAATGTACATTCTTAGAGTAACGGGTTCCTCAAGAGAACTTCAGATAGTTCTGAGTTCCTTAATGGGAAACTATCTGTTATAGGGTTCTGCATAAAACCTTTAAGGGTTCCTTCAGGATTTGGAGGAAGCAGGGCAAAGCTACAGCTAATCCAATGTGTACAGAAAAGGGACGCTAGATATTCCCAGTAAAAAATGTCGGCCATGAGTTAGTGAGTTTGTGATCAAGCGTAAGTCCACACATGGATCATGTATGAGCGTTAATCAGACGTTATGATGTTTTGGAAAGGGTGTAATGGTATAACACAGTTAGGGTGTATTTAGATAAGGCTAAATCCTTAGATAAGATTTTAGTGTTGTGTACTGTATGTGTACATTGTGCATTTGGAAGCAGATGTTTCATATTCATAACTGGTGTGCTGAACTGACTCCCACCAGGCCTAATGGAGCGTTTCATACCCGGCTGTCAGAGTCAGTGGACCTGATTCCTGCTCCAGGCTTCTTCTCACAAACGTGTGTGTGTGTGTGTGTGTGTGTGTGTGTGTGTGTGTGTGTGTGTGTGTGCAACAAATGATGCAAGAACAATGTGAACATTATCCTCAGCATGGTGTGTGTTGTTTGATGTGTGTGCGCTGCCTCAGGACTGTGTTCAACAATTACATACACAAACACAAACCCATCATACAATACAACACAAGTTCCAACATCTGGATGAGAGATGTTTCTCCTAACTGGCCTTCCTACAGAAAGCTGACATTTTCACATTCTCTCCCTTGTTCTTTCTGTCTCTCTTTCTGTCCTTCTCCTTCACTCTCTTTAAGTCTCCCTTTTTTATATATATATTTTCTCTTTAAGGGTATCTCCATTATACAGTCTCTGTTTTACTGTCTCTTTTGGTCTCCATCTCTCTTTAACAGTCTCTAACAGTATCTGCAGCTTACAACATCTTTCAGTCTCTTTTACAGTCTCTCTTTTCACGGTCTCTCATTTTAACGGTCTGGTTTTAACAGTCTCTCTTTAATAGTGTCTCCAGTTTAAGGTCTCTCTTTAAGTGTCTCCAGTTTAAGGTCTCTCTTTAATAGTGTCTCCAGTTTAAGGCCTCTCTTTAATAGTGTCTCCAGTTTAAGGTCTCTCTTTAATAGTGTCTCCAGTTTAAGGTCTCTCTTTAATAGTGTCATCCATTTAAGGTCTCTCTTTAATAGTGTCATCCGTTTAAGGCCTCTCTTTAATAGTGTCTCCAGTTTAAGGCCTCTCTTTAATAGTGTCTCCAGTTTAAGGTCTCTCTTTAATAGTGTCTCCAGTTTAAGGTCTCTCTTTAATAGTGTCTCCAGTTTAAGGCCTCTCTTTAATAGTGTCTCCAGTTTAAGGTCTCTCTTTAATAGTGTCTCCAGTTTAAGGCCTCTCTTTAATAGTGTCTCCAGTTTAAGGTCTCTCTTTAATAGTGTCCCCAGTTTAAGGCCTCTCTTTAATAGTGTCATCCGTTTAAGGTTTCTCTTTAATAGTGTCTCCAGTTTAAGGTCTCTCTTTAATAGTGTCTCCAGTTTAAGGTCTCTCTTTAATAGTGTCTCCAGTTTGTCTCCAATTTAAGGTCTCTCTTTAATAGTGTCTCCAGTTTGTCTCCAGTTTAAGGTCTCTCTTTAATAGTGTCTCCAGTTTAAGGTCTCTCTTTAATAGTGTCTCCAGTTTGTCTCCAGTTTAAGGTCTCTGTAATAGTGTCTCCAGTTTAAGGTCTCTCTTTAATAGTGTCTCCAGTTTGTCTCCAGTTTAAGGTCTCTCTTTAATAGTGTCTCCAGTTTAAGTCTCTCTTTAATAGTGTCTCCCGTTTAAGGTCTCTCTTTAATAGTGTCTCCAGTTTAAGGTCTCTCTTTAATAGTGTCTCCAGTTAACAGTCTCTCTTTAATAGTGTCTCCATAATGATTTACATTCTGACTATCCTCACTATCTCATCACCCAGATGAGGATGGGTTTCCTTTTGACTCCACTTCCTTTACTGTCTCTATTTAAAAAAAAAAAAAAAAAAAAAAAAACAATTGTAAAGGCATTTTATTTTCCAGTCTCTCTTTTTTCTGTTTACCTTTATCGCTCTTCATGTTCCCGTCTTTCTTTCACAGTGTTTCTTGATATGTCTCTGTGGCTAATTTTTCCCCCCGTCAGTAGATTTGTGTATAGTTTGTGCATTTCCATATTTCTACTTTTTTCTCTCGCTCTCTCTTTTTCAGTCTCTCCATTTTACTGTCTCTTGTTTAATGTGTCACTATAGTTAAAAGCTTTCTATTTTAGTCTCTCTGTTTTGCTCTGTGACTCTTCTTTAATGGGTTCTTGCTCATGTTTTCTCTCTATCACCATTTATTTTCCCCTCGTGAAATGTATTTATTTTTCTTTTGTTTCTTTCTGTTACATAACAATAACACAGTGAGGCATGATGTCACACTACAGGAAAGACACAAACACACATACACACACGTTAATGAAGAGTTAACAGAAAACACATGGATAATTAAACACTGTCAGGGGTGTGGGTGGTTATTGTTACCCCCCATTTACACATCACTTTAAATATTATAGAGCCGCTGTGGTCTGTAATACACAAGCAACACGTGGTTATAAGATAGGCAGCATTAAAATATTTCTGACACACGGACAGCTCCCAAAAACAAAGGCTTCACACGGCTTTCATCACATCTTCTCTGTCCTCAGTGTTGTTGTTTTTTCTGCCAGCGTTTCAGAACAAGCCTCTGGAAGAAAAAAAAAAGTCCCGAGATAAATTGTGAAAACACAAAGCGCAGATATCAGCTGAAAAAATCTAAACGTTATAACATTTGACAGCTCATACTTCATTTTCCCACAGAAAACAACAATCACAATGAGGAAAGGAGAAAAAGAGAGAGTGAGACACAGAGAGAGAAGAGCTGCAGGGCCAAACCGAGCCGAACAACACAATAATCATCATCACACACTGCACGATGGATCGTCTGTGACAGACGCTGGAGGTTCCTGCACAAAAAAATGTTAAAAAATACATTCGCTTTGGACAGCATGACGCACGTCCATCCCTCGCACTGTGCCAGCATATGGACGAGTGTATGAGCGCATGAGCGCGTGTGTGTGTGTGTGTTGTAGTTCTCCCCATGCTCCAGCCAGAGGACACACTCTGGAGCGTGACAGGTTGACTAGGTGCTTGGGATTGTTGACAAGAGGGAAAAAAAAGTTGTTTATTCCCAACATTGGACAAAGATGAAAAAATAATAAAACAGCATGTCCGAGCCTGCGGACCTGTCACACATAAAATCTACTCTGTGTGTGTGAGTGTGTGTGAGTGTGTGTATGAGGTGTTGGCTTTTTTCCTTCTGTCCACCTTCTTGAGTGTTTTGTTGATGTACACTTTCTTTATTGCAGTTTTTTATTATTATTTGGTCACTTTTTATACTTTTTAACAGTTCTCACACATGTCCTAACACTAACGATGTGCTGTTCACAAATGAGCGACACTTTGGGCTGACTCTTCGACTTGACTCCTTTGACTTGACTATCAGTTGACCTTTTGAGCTGATTCTTTAAGTTAACTCTTTCTTCTGACTCTGAGTGGATTTGTTCAGTTGACTCTTTGAGCTAAGTCTTTCAGTTGACTGTTGTAGCTTACTCTTTGAGTTGACACTTTTGGCTAATTATTTAAGTTGACTCTTTAATTTGATTTGTTCAGTTGACTCTTTGAGTTGACTGTTTGAGTTGATTCTTTGAGTTGACACTTTTATTCTTTGGGCTAATTCTTTAAGTTAACTCTTTCAGCTGACTCTGAGTTGACTCATCCAGCTGACTCTTTGAGCTAACTCTTTAAACCAACTCTTTGAACCGACTTTTTAGGTGAACACCACATTTGCTTCATTCGTAGACTCTTTGAACAGAGTCTTTTTTGGTGAGCATTGGGTGCTGACTTGTATCTGAAGAGCTGATTTATTTTAATGAGGACAAGAGAAATTGATCATGTGATGCTCCTTGCTGTAAATTCATTAGTATTGAGTATTGATGAGTCTCTAATAATGCTGTTAATCACATAATCACATACAGCAGGACAGAGAGTTAGTCATTCTGAGTTTCTGAAAAAAATTTATGTGGGTTTGTTACAGCAAAATCAGAGTTTATAACTCAGAGAACATTCTGATTCCTAACTGAAATCCTGGATAACAAACAAACAAACAAATAAACAAACAAATAAATAAATAAATAGCCAACTTCCCTGATCGTGCCAAGTCACATATAAATAAATAAATAAATAAGTGAATGTGTTTGTGTGGCTCAGCGTGAATTTATTTTGCAATCCGGTTTAAAATATTTTAACCAGTATGTTGTTCTCCAGCCAAAACAAAGTGCTAAACACACAGCATCATTCTGACATGGAGAGGTGGAGGAGGAGGAAGAAGATGAGGTGGAGGAGGAGGAGGAGGAGGAAGAGGAAAGTAAGGTGGAGGAGGAAGAAGACGTGGAAAGGGAGGAGGAAGAAGAGGTGGAGGAGGAGGAAGAAGAGGAAGAAGAGGAGGAAGATACGGTGGAGGAGGAGAAGAAGGGGAGGAAGAAGAAAATAAGGTGGAGGAGGAAGAAGACGTAGAAAGGGAGGAGGAAGAAGAGGTGGAGGAGGAGGAAGAGGAAGAAGAGGAGGAAGAGGTGGAGGAGGAGGAAGATAAGGTGGAGGAGGAGGAAGAAGAGGAGGAAGAGGTGGAGGAGGAGGAAGATAAGGTGGAGGAGGAGGAAGAAGAGGAGGAAGATAAGGTGGAGGAGGAGGAAGAAGAGGAGGAAGAGGTGGAGGAGGAGGAAGATAAGGTGGAGGAGGAGGAAGAAGAGGAGGAAGAGGTGGAGGAGGAGGAAGATAAGGTGGAGGAGGAAGAGGAAGAGGAGGAGGAAGAGGAAGAGGAGGAGGAAGAAGAGGAGGAAGAGGTGGAGGAGGAGGAAGATAAGGTGGAGGAGGAGGAGGATGAGGTGGAGGAGGAGGAACATAAGGTGGGGAAGGAGGAAGATAAGGTGGAGGAGCAAGAGGAGGAGGAGGAGGAAGATAAGGTGGAGGAGGAGGAAGATAAGGTGGAGGAGGAGGAGGTGGAGGAGGAGGAAGATAAGGTGGAGGAGGAGGAAGATAAGGTGGATGAGGAGGTGGAGGAAGAGGTGGAGGAAGTGGTGGCGTAAAAGGAAGAGAATGCTTTGAAAAATAAATAAATGGATCTGTTCACACCATGGCCAAGCCTGGCCTTTTACACAGTACTGTATAATACACATAACTACCTACAGCTGCTTCTGCTTTCTTCACTTTACAGATGAATTTATATGATATTAAGCAGTTATCTAATCAGCCAATCATGCGGCAGAGCACAAAATCCAGCAGATACCGGTCCAGAGCTTCAGTTAATGTTCACATTATACATCAGAATGAAGAAAGTCTTTAACCGTGGCCTGGTTGTTCTTGCCAGATGTGCTGGTGTGAGTATTTCAGAAACTGCTGATCTCCTGGGATTTTCACACACAGCCGTCTCGAGAGTTTACATAGAATGGTGCAGGGCAGGTGTACAGGTGTTCCTAATAAAGTGGGTGGTGAGTGTATATACAGTATACAAGCACACTCTTCTTGTATTATTTAGTTGTGTCGAGTTCAGACAGGACAGGATGAGTTTTCCATGAGAAGGTGTGTAATGCCATTATTTTAATCTGATTTTAATCTGAATCCATCGTCAAATCTTTTTCAGAATTTGATTTAACTTGACTTAATTTATAATTTAAAATTAATCTCTGCTCCTAGAAAATCTTTAGGTTTCAAATAAAATCGACACACACTCACACAATACACACACACACACACACACACACACAATACACCGTACGCTGTGTGTACACACGGACTCTCGCTCGGCTATAAATATCTCTTCAATGTAGGAATGTGTTAATTGAAGCATGTGTGTGTGTGTGTGTGTGTGTGTGTGTGTGTGGTGCAGCCTCTTGCTTTCTGCGTTGTACTGAAATCTCAAAGCCTCAGAAAATTGTCACTCCATCCAGCATGTGGTGGCGTTCACACATCTCTTCATCGTCATTTAGATTCTGAGATCTCGCCCTGACTGCCTTTTCCATCAAAGCAGGAGTGTGTGTGACATGTGGATTGCTCAAGTGTGTGTATATGTGAGTGTGTGTGTGTGAGTGTGTGTGCAGTAAGTACAGTAATACACTAATATTACTCCACTGATGTAGATGATGTACTCTACTTGTATCCACTCTTCTTTGTCCTGGTCGATGAGATCTCCTACCTTGGCTTCTGGACACACTTTGCTCAGAGAACCAGATGTTGTAAAAGAGTGTTCTTCCAGACCGTAATGGTGTTGGACATTAAACACGTCTGCCGGTCGAGCCCCATTCTGCCTCCAATCCTCAGTACTGAAAGCCCAGAACTGAGCCATGGCACAGTTCTGGACATGGACAGTACTGCAGTTTCTGAGGTGTTTTTAGCCTCATGGCCTTCACTTTGGACAGAAGATGGATCAAGATCTGCCCCACCCTCACACACTGGTAAACTCGGTGCACCACGGTGAAGCCAGGACTCTGCTCCAGACAAAGCCCACAAAGCTCTTCTGAAGTTGATGCAGAAGTTCTGGAGGTGGATCTAGAGGGCGTACTGTCAGACAATGCCACAGTATTAAGCTGGCTAAGTTGTTTACCACTAGGACCCTGCCCCTGTAGGACAGGTTTTCTTGCAGGTGTTTGAGCAGGGGCTCAATGGAGATAGTGTACAGAAGACCAGACAGAAGGTCCGTGTTAACGTTCTGTTTATTTTCATCATGGTCCACAAGATGAAACGTCCATCAAAGTCCAAGACTGTTAGTGTCTTAAAAAGCTAGCCACGGTCCACTCTGAAAATAAAGTGCCTTTTCTTGGTCTAGAGACACAAGTCCAATATTGAGTTTGTACAGTTCAGTGAGGTGCATCAGATCTCACACCAGAAATAAGGTTGTCAAATATTAAGCCTTCTGGGATGCAGTATGTCTGCTCTACATGGATTATGTTAGATACAAAAATGTTTGAGAAGGTTTGTTAGTGTCTTTGATCAAATTTTGTAGTCAGTGCCATGGAGAGAGACCAGAAGGATTTGTAATATTAGATGTCAGTCCATCCAGTCCTGGTGATTTGCCAGTGGATAGCTGCTGTGTGGATCCACAGAGTTCTTCTGGTTGTCCCATCAAAAGGCGCTCAGTGGCCTCGGGATCACACGGCAGGCTGTTGTCAAGTTCTTTATAAGAGAAAAAAAAAGATTTCTTCTTCTGAAGAGAAAGGAAGCGGATGAGTCTATTTTATTCTACTGTATGAACCCGGCTCACACCGTCGGTCTCTTTCATCGTATAAGTTTTTCAGAAGAATTGTTTTCCTCTCCAGTATTTCAGCAGTTTCTTTCTCCTCACTTACAGATCTGCTCATCTTTAGGATTTCTTTTTCAAGGAAGCTGATCTTTTTCTTCATTTCCGCGATGGTGTTTACGGTGTACTGTTGGCAGAAAAGCTGGATTTGAACTTTTTCTATGCCCCACCACTGGCTTAGTGATGTTTACTGCAATTTTCTGTCTCCAAGACACCCAGAAAAGTGTGGAAGAGCGAATTATACGGCGATCCTGTAATAACCTCTTGTTAAAGCGCCGGTGATGCTGACGGAAAGTCCTCAGTGTGGTAGTGACAGCGACAGAGATGTAGTACTGTTCAGAGAGTGGAGCGGGACGAATATAACTGATGAATATATCTGTAAAACCTATCGAGTGTCACTGTAAAGATCTTTTCAGGAGTGGATTTGAACCAGGTGTACTGTCTGGAGGTAGGTAGAGTTTCCCTCCACACGTCTACAAGGCTGTGGGTTTGTACTACAGTTCAGTGTTTCTGCTGAGCGAGGATGAGGCTCACTGTGGTTCCACGCTACACTGTGATTATTCTTTCATGGAGAATGTCTGAGATGAATTCATTCAGATGTTCAGAAAACTGAAGACGGTCTGTGCCAACATTAGGAACATGGATATTAATCAGAGGAAGGGAGAGAATGTGGAGATTGATCTACTCTCTGCATCCTACCAGGTATAATTTCTGCTGCGTTTATCGGCTGTTCTCGAATATCTTCAGAAAGCAGTGTGGAGACTCCAGCGCTCATATTTGAGTGATGGCTGAAGAAAGCCTGATCTTTCCACCCACTCATCCTCTGTGTGTGGTTCTTAGTGTCTGTGTGCATCTCTTGTAGGAAAAGAATGTTAGCTATTTTTAGAGGCAGAAAATCTGAAAAGACTAAACTGCTTCTCAGCACTACGACATCCGTTTCTATTAATTGTGCCAGTGTTTTAGGATGCCGTGCCGTTGAGCAGAAAAATCGCACTAAAGGATGCATGGTGCTTCTTTTCTTTTCAGCAGTGTTTCTTCTTTTCGGACTTCGGACACAGATAAACATGTTCATCCGTGAGATAGTGTAGAGCTAAGAACTGTTTAGCTATCACATCAGAAGGGTCAGTGTCATCTTAACCACTGTCTATATCTTCAAACTCATTTTCTGACTCCTTATCGCACTGTGAGCTTTCTAAAGCCATCTCAGAGCAGGTTTCAGAGAAGGTCTCAGCTTCAGGCAGAACATCACGATCAGCCTCTGGATGAACAGGCTGTGTCAGCTCCTGGCTCCGGGGGCAGAGCCGGGGACAGGGGTCGGAATAGTTAGCTTTTATTTCCTCCTTTTAAAACGGTGATTATGCGCTGGATTAACGGCTGTGACTTGCTGGGGTTTCGGTAGCGTTGTCAGTGTTAAGCGTAATTAAGGGTTGGTTAGTAGGGTTGGACATTTCTTTCTCAGTTTGTTTATTGGGGCTCGTTAATGGTGCTGTGTGAGCTGCAGACCCATTCAGGTGCTAGGCGGTGTTGGTTTCCCGGAACCGTGCGAGCTGCAGAGTCACTCGACTGCTCGGTTTGTCTGTGTCTCGGCCTGGCTGCTCTCCTGTCTGCTCGGACATGTCTGTATTCACCACACACAAAACATCCCATCTGTTCTGAGGTAATGAAGCTCATATAATCTTTATCCTCGACCATTAATTTTACAGAGATGATTGAGTGGCTCATGTTGAACATTGTTAGAAACACCGGAAAGTGGAAGAATATTAACAAACGTGTTGCTTATCATCAGCCCACATCCAATTTTAACCTCAGCAAGATAAACCACCGCCGCGTTGATCTGATGTTTAACATCAACACCAACCTGATCACTGAGTGCAGTTAGGACTTCTGTATGGAGTCGTCCGTGCGTGAACTTACACCCGTGTCTCAGGGTCAGGCGGGAGAAATCCGCCGAGTTATGACGACCCGCACACGGCTGCGCTTTTCTGACATTCACTATAAACCAATCAAATCAAATCAAAGAGCAGAAAGAAAAGAAAGTAAATAATCAGGAAAACTAACAGACACTTGGAGACCTGCTCCAAACATCTGCACTCTCATACACTACCCACAATCCTCAGCGAGAGAGAGAGAGAGAGAGAGAGAGAGAGAGAGGTTAAAGCTGGCTTGACTAAAGGAATGCATAGAGCTGATGTGATTGGACCTCACCTAACCACGCCTCTTAATGTATTCATTCATTCAAACTCCGCCCCTCTTTACAATTACAGCAATATACATGCAATGCTGCAATCCTCTCCTTCATCTATAAACTATATTTGTGTTATTATCTGTATTAAAACAATTTAAATTAATTCTGCCTAAAGCATGTTTTCACTTCCAACATGATGAAAAGTTTTGATGCCTTGAGGCTTTACTGCGTTATGTTGATTTTTTTTCCCACCGTCTTGTCCGTAGGGAACGAGTGCGCACTAATTCTATTTTACGCTAATTCCATTTTAATTGCTTAAGTAGAAGCACAGTTACAGACTCCACATGGCAGCAGCTGCCGGTACGGCCGGAGGGCAGCGTTTCTGAAGCGCTGTGGCGAGAGAGCGAGCGTCAGCTCCATCATGAATCTGCCTCCTGCTCTTTTTATAACACAGCTCAGGGCCGTTTGTCAAACCGCTGGAGAGCGCCGGCGTTTATTTTCCCCACAAATCACATCGCTCTCTGTCTTAGATCGGGCTCGGAGGGGGGGAAAGTCACCGCTTAGAAAGTTATTCTGGCTAAACTGTGACAGGATTTAGTGAGAATGGGTTTAAATGGGTTTAAAAAAGACATGTCTGGTATAAATGTTAGCACAGTATGGCAGAAGAAAGGAATGTTAGCTTAGCAGTGCGTTTTCTGTGTTGTGATGGATTTTTGTTTCCTTTTTCCCCATTTCCTGGGGGGTTTTTTAAGTGATTTCTTTTTTTCAACAAAGCGTTATGGGAATTAGTTCCTTATCCCTGTGTCGGAAAACCACAAAGATCTCTTTTAAAAGGACAAAAAAGAAAACGCACACTGTATATCACAGGAATGTTTAGAAGAAGAATTCTTTTCAAGAAGAATTTTTGCATTTTATCTTTGTACAGTGGTTGTTTTTTTGTTTTGTTTTTTGTAGATAAATTATTGCACTTCTCAGTTTAGCAAGTCTATTTCTAAATATTTGACTAATTTCGTGCTTATTATTTTAGCAGAGGCTTTCACTTATTTCAAGTGTTTGAAAGCAAGAAAGTCAATATTATCTGCCAATACAGTGAGACGATGTTTAGCTGTAAATGAGTAAATCGGTCTCTACAGGTTTTTGCGGTTTTGCGAGGGCAGAAATGAACGCAGAATCAACCAAACGCTGCAGTAATGTGAGGAGCTTGAGATTTTTCAGAATGACAGCAGATTTTCCGCAGATTTGGCCCGAGACGCGTCACGTGACGTCATTCAGCCAAAGCCCTCTTCGATTCACGTACAGCTAATAGAGCTCAATTACCAACAAACATCCCTGTGAAAGAGCATGCAGAACAACTTCATGCGAGTGACTTCACATAGTTCAAGTAAACTTGAAAAACTCCAATTTTTCAAAAAGACTCGACAAAATCAGCCATTTTTGGCTGCAACAGTCACAAAAAACTCAAAATCCTGTACGGACTGATAACTAGGTCTATAAATAGATTTAATAGACTTCTATTGGTTATATAATAATCCCATAATGAGAAATGTTATGAAATATTACGATATCGCAACTTGATAATTGTAGCGTAGGAGTTCAGCAAGTTCCTCCAGAACATCAGGTGATTGGGAGTCAGTGGAACAGGAACGGGAAGTTGAGGAAACGAATACAAAAATACACTGGAAGATTTATTGATCTACAAGCATCAAAATCAAGAGGCTCGGAGCCTGAGGAACTTCTAAAATGCTGCTATAAACATGACGCTATGAAAATGTTTGCGTGGTCGATTACACGTTCAATTCTAACATTTAAGTCAAACGCCTTTTTTAAACGATAAAAAAAAAAAAGTGAACAAAAGTGAAGAATTCGTAGGATAGACGGGACAGGGACGCCCCGAGTGTGAAAAAGCTGCAGGGGAAGAGGCTGTAGTGGGAACTGAGTAACACTGAATGTGTGTGCACAGGAACATATGTAGAGTGTCACTGAGCCACACGGATTATAAAACCATGAATCACAGTTGATCGTAATGAATAACAGATGGCGGTTCTACATTAGTTGTCGCGTGGGCTGAAACAGAAAGTGACAAATTTCCAAAAGTCATCAAATCCGAACGCTCCGTTCTCTGACACTCGCTGTGGAGCATCAGTGTTTATGGAAAATCAGGATTTACACACACACACTTATATATACATGGTAATTAGAAAAGATGACAATTACACTGTGAAATTATTGAAAAGAGGCGGCGCTACAGCTGCTCCACCCTTAAAGTAATTTGGGCGGAGAGTAGATACACTTATAAACTGTTTGCACCTGGAATATGAAATGATTTCCTTTCATTTATAAACTTTATTTTTAAAAGAACTTTGCTCAATTCTGACTATATTCACTGTTTATGCTTCGTAGTCGCGAACTGTTTGAAGCTCCAGTTAAAATGTCTTACACTGAACATGACTGAACAGGACGGAGCCTGATGACAGCAGTTACCTTATCATGTTTAATCATATATGATGAGGTAATGGATATAAAAGGATCTAAAGTAAACACTTTTGGCTCAGATCATTCGCGGACTCAATAGACGAAAAGTGTGTTCTGAATTTGGAAAAGAAAAAAAAAAAACTTCCATCATTCTGTTTTCATCATCAAGTTATTTTAAACAAGACACACTTTCCAATCAGACCAGAGAGTGTGTTTTGGTTTTATTACCATAAAATAAAATGAACAAATCTTGCTATAGAGATGACCTAGTTTTCCCCAGACCACCAGAGGGCACCATGATTTTTTTTTTTTTTTAAATAAATGCAAAGACCTCACACATTACTATCATTTTTCAGGATTTTAAGATCGCACAAATTAAAAGACAAAACCAAGCAGACTCCACGATAATTCAGAGGAGCTTACAATTTTTTTAAAAATTACAGCAGATTTGGGCCGAGACGCGTCATGTGACATCGTCACAACAACGTAAAGCCTCTTCGGTTCACGTGCGTCGAACACGAGTACAGCTAAAAGGTCTCGTTTACCAAACATCACTATTTAAAAAATTCGTGCAATTGTGATTTCGCCAATTCAAGCAGTTTTGTTTTTTTTTTTGCAAAAAAAAAATAAATAAAACACAAAAAAACTCTGCAAGTTGCATCGCAAATTTTGAAGAAGAAAAAAAAACAGCGCAGCAAAATCAAACATTTTTCACCACAACAATCACAAAAACAATGCACTGACTTGGTGATAAGGTTTACGTAACAGGCAGCTGCATGGCGCCCCCTTGTGGTGTAAAAAGAAAGAATTAAATTCGGTAACCATTACTGACGAAATAGCTTGGAAAATATCAAGGAAACTGAAGTGCAGTTCATTGTTTCTCTTAAAATAAACCTGGACTGTGGTCCACCATTCGATCAGCCCTGATGTAGTCAGTCACTGATGTAGTAACGCTAAAATCCACCTTACACAACACACACACTAAACACAGCACACTAAGTTTTTACCTCTCCGTGTCTGTTTAGACATATTAAATAATAGCCGTTCATTTTATGAAGAGAATTGTTCCACTTTTTTTAATTTAAGAATACAAAACCACCAAGGTACTAACTCTCAGGGTTATACAGGACATGCTGAGTCTCAAATCGCTTCCTTGTGTACTGCATAAGTTTAGGTTCTTACTACTAACCTTACCCATTTCACTGTTATGGTTATAGTGTGTGAATGTTTCTAAGAGTCTGAATACAGTTCTGTGTCCACGGACAGTTGGCTGGAAATGTTTAAACGCTTTATACGTTGCCACGGAAACCTGACAGACACAGATGTTTGAGCTCTGATCTGCTTTCTAATGGTTTGTAATCATCTAAATGTACAAAAGGCACGCAGGCGAGTGTGTAAACAACGTGTAGACGCTGAGCTGTGCAGCAAGTATAACCCCGAGCTTACACCGCTGAAAACATGATCTGACTACAATACACAAGCTCAGCTGCTCAGACTGCCGGACCATCTCCCCCGCTTGTTTATTTCCCATCTTTCTTATAACGGAAATAAATACGCAATAAAATAAATAAAAGGCAGACAGAGATTCACATCTCCAGTCTTGCTCCCAGTCCCATCTGATCTGATCCAGCTCATTTAATCATAAATTAAAAATACAACTGATATTAAATAAGCAAAGCCTTTATTATTAGCTCAAAAGTAACATAATCCTTTATTATAAAGTGTTTAAACAGATACCTAAATAATAATAATAATAATAAAAAATAATAAAACTTTATTTTCTATAGCGCCTTTAAAAGTTGCATCTCAAAGCGCTTTACAACCGAAGAAATAAAAATACAATTAAATATAAAGGAAGAGAAAACAATTTTAAATATACAATATTAAATATTAAAACATGATGTAAATGCATTTTAATTAATTAATCGCTAGTAAACAGTGTATTACTTGCTTGTAAAAAATAAGTGTATCGTTGAATCATAATTGTATAGACTGATGTTAGCAGGTTTGTTTGTTTGTTTGTTTGTTTGTTTGTTTGTTTGTTTTGAATCTTTTATATCTTCTGGCTTTTAAAAAAAAAGTGACAGAGAAATACAAACATCTGGATTCCAGAACCAGACATCAAACACACCAAAACCACAGGGCATAACATGCCAAACAATACACACACACACACACACACACACACACACAGGGCCAGTCAGGATATACAGCGAAGTGCAAAAGTTCACAAGTGTCCCAATGATTCACAGCGATGAACTGCTCGAGACTGAGAGTCATTACACACCTTAATGAGGCTCGTTCGGTAAATTAACTGGAGCATGTCAGTGAGGGGGTGTAAACTTTTAAGAGTGATATAAAACAGGACTGAGACTCGGGTGCTGTAATATTGCAGCTGTATGATTTAACAGGATATAAATCAGAAAACACAGTCACATGAAGACGACAACGGTGTAGGTTTGTAGAAATCCGTGTCTCACTCGTTCTTTTCATTTTCAATTAAGAACCAAAATATCATATCGAAAAACTAAAAAAAAAAAAAAAACCTGCTTGTTATTTTATCATTCATTTATAAATCCAAAACGAATGAGTCGCTTTCCGTTCTCATGCTCAAGTTAAAAATAAGAAGTTAGAAAATGGGTCAAATGTCAGGATTCATTTGAATATTTTAACACATTTCTCAGTTGGCTGTGACCCGGAAGTTACTCAGTTCTTCAACTGTTGTCAAGTGGATAACGGTCTTTTATTGCTTGGAGAGTTTCATGTTATTTAAGTTACATTTATATTTACAGTATTTGGCAGACGCGCTTATCCAGAGCGACTTACTTTGATCTCATTTACACATCTGAGCAGTTGAGGGTTAAGGGCCTGGCTCAAGGACCCGACATGGGCAGCTTGGCGGTGCTGGGGTTTGAACTCATGACCTTCTGATCAGTCGTCCAACATCTGAACCAGTTAGCCAGACGTGTAACTCTCAAAGAGGACCGCAACCAGCCTGAAACCACGGTTATCAGCCACACGTAAATTGTAGTGACGCGGCTTTTACACGCTTAGCCGTGATAGCGCCAAAAGCAAAAATCGAGTGCCCGCAAGTGTCCTACACAACCAGCGCAACTTAACTTTCTACAAAGCAAATCATTTTGAATAAATAAGTAACAAAAACACACAACAATTCACAGTAGCTAAGAGTATACAGGCTAAACGTTTTTATAATCCTATCTATATTTATTAGTGTTTCAATAATAATAACAATAATAATAATAATAATAATAATAATAATAATAATAATAATACTATAAACCTTGGCTTTCAGTCATTTCTACAGATTTCAGATAATAAGACCACAGTGTTTTGGTTTTATATTCCTAAATACTGATGGAGTTTTTAGTAAAATATGTCGAAAATATTGTTTTAATTGAAGAATTCATAACTAATAAAAATGAACCAGTTCCTGTAAGTGAGCTTCAGTCAACCTTCAGTTCCAGAATGGATCCATGTCGAGTGACGAAGTTCTTGGTGGAAAGACGTTAGCAGATTAATAGCACAGATGAAGATGAGTTGTGCTCCGCTCGGGGAACCTGGACGGCGTAGCAGGGGAGAACATCTGATCGAGGTAATTAAACAACGCTAATTACTCTCCTTAATCAAACGGCTAATTACAGGGAGCCTCGCTGGCTGGATCAGATGCACGGCGTTCCTGCACTTTAACTCTGAGCGGCGATTAGTGGTGTGAACTTCTCCGTACAGAAATAAATAAAGAGTGAGGAGAAGTCCAGCAGCGCTCGTTTAACTCCCAGCACATTCCCATTATCTCGGTTACACCGTCACTGAGAGTCACTAATGCACATCTTTACAGCTTCACGCGGACCCCGAGGTGTGTTGCCAGGCAACGTGTGTGTGTGTATGATGTATAGCACTTCGTCATCGCTGCTTGTAACCCCAAAACATCATTAACGCTCATTTCGATTTGTGATTACAGTGCAGCGATGATAACAAAAAAAAAAAAACACGAATCGTTCTATCAGAGAAACTGGTAACACTTTATTTGAAGGGCAGCTACATCGGGGCTTCATAACACGTTCATTAACACTGCATACATCGTGTGAGGTGACATTGAAGTGTTTTTGATGAATCCATTTGTCTTTGCATTAAACGGCTGTGTCGAGAATGCCCTTATGTCAGTTACATTCACGACATGGAATTGAGGCTTCATAGAAGAGTCATAAAGCTTTATGAATGTTTGGTTATTAAAAAAAACACATTGCAATTACAAAGTAAAGCAATTACAGCAGTTACAACCGTCTTGCATCATGATAACTGATGTCATGCTACATAAAGCCTCTTATGTTATCTTATGAATCTTGACATAACCCTCCAGCATTTATTTACTGAGGAGTTTTATAACGCTTATGAATGTGTTAAAGGACAGCTAAACTAGCAGCACTTATTTCTATGTCCTCAAACTAAACTGGTAATCAATTTAGCATTTATAACACTGTTATAAGACCCATACGTCAGATAGATTCATAGAAATGCAATGGAGACTTCATAGAAGAGTCTCAAAGCTTTATAAATGTAAAGAAATATCTTGCAACATAAAGACAGGATAAAACTTAACCCATCGTAATAACGTCTGAAGAGCTGTGTAACGCTTATGAATGTGTTATAAAGGCCCTATGTACTCTAGGTACTCAAAGACTCTGAATCTATTCATCAACGCGAGACAAATATTCACATGAGAGGAAATTAAATGAGCGACGAGTGGCGGGGAAATGAACGAGCCGATCTGAAGTCTCGGAGGTTAACCGGGTTAAACGGAGCGAGTGATCGATCTTGTACACTCCTGTATTACGTTCATAGGAAGATCCAGAGACGATAAACGATAAGACACATCGTGTCCATGTCTAAAAAGGACTCGTGTGTTGTGCTGGAACTGGCGTAACCAGAAATTAATTCCAGTCGGATGAGAAGAAGGTAAGTGTGATGCGCTCCTGCATGTCGGGTGGATGTCAGACAGCAGTAGGAGGTTCTTTAATTATTTAAGGCACAATCTACTGCCAGAGCCGAATCTCCCTGCAGTTCTCGCATTAGAAACAAGTGTGCAAGAAATGTATTTATTTAGAAACAAGAGCCACATTGACATGGAAGAAATGCAATAACTGATCAGTGATCACTGCCTGTGATTTTTACCAAATCCGAAATGTCCCTCATGTATACCATTTTAGCTTAGTATTACCATTTTATTCTCGAAATATAATTCTTTATTCTCGAAATACTCCGACTTTACTCTCAACATAATGACGTGACTTTTTCTCACCTAATATCGGATATTACAGTTATAGTCTTAAAAATAAAAATAAAAATTTATTCTCAAGATCTTGTATTTTTATTTATTTTAACAGTGGCCCTAAGACACCATTAGAAAGAGCGAAAGTGTGAGAAAGACTGAAAGCAGCCCGAATATGCAAAAACTGTTCATCTGTACAACTTAAAACAAAGAGGGTGAACAAAAACTGATTTATGGAGAAAATGAGTACAGTAATGTAATGAAAGGAAAGAGTCTGATGATTTATTTCCACACTCCTTCTTCCTCCTCTGTATCCAAAACTCCCGAGCATAAGCTCGATTGCTTTAAAGTCTGCAATTAGACACCTTCAACGAGGTCTCCATCGCTAGTCAGCTCATCGTTAGTACACATTTCCAAACGAATGAATAACCTTGATGAATGGGTTTTGTCAGATTTGGATAAAAAGAGATCAGCCAGCGCTCTAGCTCCTCTCCGAGTCCACACGCAGAGTGCTGAGAGGCAATCTGGCCACGTCTCGCTCACGTCAGGTCGATGAAACGATGGATCAGAGAGGGACTGTCGCAGATTGCTGGAAGCTGTCCAGATTAATTATGTGACGTGGAGCGCATTCATGACTGCCACATGACGGATTCGCCAGCAGCTCTGAAGCCCAGCGTACTCGTTTGGGAGAAATGGAGGTGCTCGTTGATTTATGGCGGATCATTTCGCCCGTGCTACGTGCTGAATCCGTAAACACCGTTGATCAATCTCTTTCAATCACGCAAACGACTACGGGTGTGAAATATGGCGCACTATTAGCATGGACGTGTGTGCTAATAACATGAATCATAGCCTATAGAGGTGTGAAGAGGATCGGAGTGAAAATTGATTTTTGTTGTTTATTTTTATATATAGACAACACACATCGCAGCAATGCTGAGCATATTCTCTCGACTTTAACCTCTCTGAGACGTCACCTAGCACAGGGCTTTAAGGAGCATTTATACATGAGCTTTTTAGTCACTGACACTTCTGAGTTACTGAGTGCTGAGTATCCACCAGGACATCAACACAGAGCAAACAAATATCACTAAAACGCACCGACCTCCAACGCTGCGAACTCAACAAATACAAATAACGTTAAACATTCAATAGTAATAATAATAATAATAATAATAATCTGGGGCGCACGGTGGCTTAGGGGTTAGCACGTTCACCTCACACCTCCAGGGTCGGGGGTTCAATTCCCACCGTGGCCCTGTGTGTGCGGAGTTTGCATGTTCTCCCCGTGCTGCGGGGGTTTCCTCCGGGTACTCCGGTTTCCTCCCCCAGTCCAAACACATGCATGGTATGTGTTTGGCATGGTACACTGATTGGCATGTCCAAAGTGTCCGTAGTGTATGAATGGGTGTGTGAGTGTGTATGTGATTGTGCCCTGCGATGGATTGGCACCCTGTCCAGGGTGTACCCCGCCTTGTGCCCAATGCTCCCTGGGATAGTCTCCAGGTTCCCCGTGACCCTGAAGGAAGGATAAGCGGTATAGAAGATGGATGGATGGATAATAATCTGCATATTTTCATAAACATTCATTGAGATGGATGCAAGTGCAGATTGTTTATAGTTTAATAAAGAACTAAACAACATACAAAAAGACACTATGACTTTGGAGCAAAACACTGTGGCAAAGACTAAACATAAACCAAAGAACAAAACAAGGCAACACAGACAAAGGCAAAGAAAGACAAAAGACAAAGAGTGCAGTGCAAACTGTGGCTATATACAGGAGTGCTCAAAACCAGGGACGTGATTCAGGTGCAGGTGGTCATGTGACTGTAATGCAGAGGCTGCTGGGAACTGTAGTTCAGATTTCCTTCTCTGGTTACATGACAAATGCAGCTCAAACATTGCAGCGAGCCAGCTATCCTAGACACACACTAATTCCTCTTCCTTTCATAGGGCGCCATTACTTTTGTCCTAGCTAGGTAAAATTCTCTCAATCAGTTTAGGGTCGCACTAGTGAGTCTCCTTATATGGAATCTACGCAAAGCCATAGGACACCGTCATTTTTCCGAATGAACACGATTTCCCTAAAAACCACATTTCTTGCGTAAAAACTCCTGCATTTCTTTGTCATCATCATCATCCATCAAGCTGATGGCTTGAAAATGGACAAACTATTCAAGAAAAGTTCTAGGTTGATAACGAAAGTAAACTTTGATAATTTTTGCAATTATAGAAGACTTGACAATTATTTTCTATTTTATTTTAGGACCTCAAGCAAGCTTCTGCTTCATACATACAAATTTCCATTTTCCGCTTTTTGGTACGCTCCATTTTCTTCCTGCTTTTGTTTCTTCTCAGTCCAACACTCTGTTCTGTTATTGACCAAGAAAAAAAATTGTATTTCATATTAATTATATATTCAATTATATTTCCACTGCCATTAGAAACCCAGGGTCTTCTACAGAATAGCTGACTAACGAGACTGAAAGAACTGCAGAAAACACGTTTCCTGCTCTTGCCCTTACGCACTGATGAGGCTCTGCTTCTGACACAGCGCTTCATTAAATTCTTGATTGTTATCATCACTGACTCCATTAGCTCACTCTGGAGGACGTGGAGCGTCTGTGTGAACTCCAGCACGTTGCGTTTCATCCGAGATGTGAAAATGACTCTGGCTTAACTCACTGACGGAAAGACCGAAAGGTTTTTTTTTTTTTTATGAGTGTTTCTCACAAAGACTCTGCTTCATATCTTCTCACTCTTTCCTTATTGTTGGGGAAAAAAATAGCGTCTTTGCATGCCAGAAACTCAGCAGGAGATGTTTTCATCTCTGGAGTTTAATGTCTGTTTCTTCCACCGGCATTCTCTAAACAGGAACCTCATTATTCACATCACACACTCACGTTCCAACAAAACGAACATCCTACTGACAAATCGAAGCTGTTGCGGATTTCAAGTCATGCATCGATCATTTGTGCAGTGGGGTTTTTATTTTTAAGACGTGATTCCCTCCCTTATTTTCACACTTCTGAGGGAGACTTAGCTACGTTTGGTAAAAGTGTGAAAGCTGCTTTCGAGCCCATGTAGAGGCCCAAGGACGGTTTTTACTTCTTTTCTTTTTTCTCAGGATTGATCATATTACACTTTCTACTTGATTATATTGATTGTATTTACAATGTAATTGATTTTTGTATGAAAAAAAAAATCACTTTGAAGCTTCTTTACTGTATATTTACTGTATTGAGGCTGTGTGTACAAATGTGACATATGGAATTGATTCATGGTTCTGAACAAATTCTCCCACATGAAAGCAAACTTGAGTATTCAGGTTCTCGGTCAAGCCTGGTATCAGATTTCAGACATTAATTCTGTCTCAGATTACTTACAATTCTGTAATCTGATAGCAATTTAGTTCTGACTGATGTCCATGTCAATATAACTACAGCGCTACTGAGTTCTGGACTGTGATTGATCAGAAGGTTTATATTAATGCGCTCGTTCTGATACGTTATCGTTTCCATAGTAACGGCTCATTCACGGAAACACAAGGTTTTCTGTAGCGAAACGTTTAACATGTACGGAAGGAGCCTCCAGTGTCAGGGCTTTGTAACAGTCAGAGGTAAAGCTGTAACATTAAGATTTCCGCCATCTTCAGGATGGAGGAGTTTACGCTTTGCACGTGCTGTTTCTTTGTCTTGTTAACTTCAAGAGATAGAATAAAGAGAGTTTGTTGAGAGAGTGTCTGGTTCTAGCTGCTATAAGTGAGAACAGGCGCTAGCTGATAAGCTGAACAAAAGTACGGATTTTACCCTAAAACCCCATTTTATATTAAACTGCGCCATCATGCCAGGGTCGAGTCTGGTGCCGTATGGTGGTCACATGCCATCTGGTTCGACTGAACATTCAGCAATTGAGTAAATAATGACGGGAGTACAAAAAAAAAAACAAAAAAAAAAAACGGAGGTGCCAGGCCTCAGCGGTGCGTGGCAGACGGGCTGAGAGAAGCTCGGCGGCTCGATATAAAGCTCCGCATCCATCTGCCGAGGAGAAAATTGGCTGCCATTGGGGTCGCAGCACTCCGTCCCGCTGGAAATGAAGACTGAGACGGCATCAATTTGGGTCCGGGTAGTAAAGACGTGTGCATCTCTCTTCAATCCTGCACACGATTAGAGTCATCTCCATCCGCTACCGCTGTGGGGAAAACGCGGGGTTAAACGCAGGAGCTCTTTAACGGCGTACGCTCATGCCTGTGATGCATTGTATTCACTTCAGAGTGCCGCAAAGCTGCTCTGTTCTCTGAAGTGTCACGTCTATCTGAAGGGCAAACTGAAATTGAACATGGACGCCATTTTAGTTGGACAAATGAAAAGTAATTGACTCGGTGCCTGCTAATCAGAGTGTGTGGGAAATGATTGATGGGTGCTAACGTGATTGATGGATAGAAACAAAACAAAAAAAACATCCTGGGGCTCAGAAAGGAAGTGAAAGCGTTTAACGGACACATTTCATACTGTTCTCCTCTGAGCCTGCGTTATGGATTTTTGTCTTAGTATTAAATTATAAAATTTCCCCACATCTCTCCTACTGAGTTTATCGGTAGAGGAGAAGGTATTAAGCTGCTGGGAAGTGGGCAGGTTTGTTTATTAGAGCACTTGTTCTGCCAGCAGGATTTCCATTTCATTCAGATTAATGGTGGCAAGCAGCTCCCAGACTCCTTCATCTTCATTATTTTATTCGCGGTTTAAGAGCTTTACAGTCCGCTGCAAATAGAAACAAGTGTGGGCCAGAATTGGATGGGAAAGGAAGAGAGGCCTATTTTTAAAGGCCCGGCGTAAATAATATAGCAATCGAGGTGCTGTTGTGATCTTTGACTAAACACTGTGTACCTTAGTAGCATTAGCTCAGCTATTTGAAGGAACAGTTCTGAAAAAAGAAAAGAAAAAAAAAACACACAACACAATACTCACTGGACCCAAGACTTACTTTAGCATCAGAAAATAGCCGCTATATATGATTATTAAATAAGGATTTTACATACATTTATGTTTTACATGGACTTTCATTGTCGTATCTTGAACTGTATTGCATTATAAATCTATTTTGTGCTCCATGAGTCAGCAAATCCTTTCAGTCATGACAGAGATTCGCTCAAGGGTGTAACCATGGTATGGACATTGTTCTATGTTATGGACATGCGTAACCATGGAATGGACCCCCCAACATCCAAAGTTTGATACTGAAAATATGCATATTTAGAACATAGTTTTAGGATTACAGTTACCGTTTGAATTCACGTGATTTCTGAGTGATAGAAGCTCCCACAGTCATTCCCAGAAGAGCAATGACTGACTCAGATGATCATTTTAATTTGATAAACTGAATATTCTGTTTGTGTAACTGGTGTCATTTATTATGTTAATCTCATCATGCTGTTTAGCTTGCTATGTAATAAGTGTACAAAGTGTACAACAATATATATTGGTAACCTGAAACGTTAGCTATGTAAAGGGTCCTGGAGTTTTCTTTTCTTAAATCTAAAGACAAACTGCCATCACTAGTTCTGAATGGAGAACTACAATATGGCCACAACTCAGACGTTAGTTCCATCTCTCTCGTTGCCAAGCTAGCACACCTCAGCATTATGCTGAGCCTTATATCTGTAAAATCACTGAGTTGTCCTTATGCCGAACGTAGTGTAAAGGAACGAAATGCTGTGCAACTTTCCTCACTTTCACTCGCATTTATAACAGTCTGTCACAGCGTGAGGGTTCACAGCAAACTCAGCGGGAGGATCTGCAGGTGAATGTAACGTTAATGGTCAAAAACTGGAGCTGACGTTAGCCTAGCCTACTTCGTGGGTGTGCAAATATCAACAGTTAACTGACGTTCTTAAGAACAAACC
Organism: Ictalurus furcatus; assembly: GCF_023375685.1. Lineage (NCBI taxonomy): Eukaryota > Metazoa > Chordata > Actinopteri > Siluriformes > Ictaluridae > Ictalurus > Ictalurus furcatus. Next base: position 1,029,007 of record NC_071260.1, on the reverse strand, counting down.
AAGCCATGGTATGATGCCTTCTATACTAAGCTAAGGTCACCTACTATTTAGGTATCTAGTTACTGACTGTCTGAAAAAAGCTCGTATGCTCTGCTGCACTTTTCTACGCTTGGCTGCTGTCTCCATTTCTTACAGACTGAGCTGCTCAAATATAATCAACCAACTTGCATTGAGTATGGATGCAACCAAGTGTACAATTGGGGGGGCACCTATTTTCCTTAACAAATGAAAATATATTAAAAAGGAATAAACATAAATAAATAGAATAGATGAAGAAGAGACAGATCCGTTGGCAGGGTTCATTAAAGGGGGGCATATAGAAAATAATTCTACTGTATATTTCTAGTGGACACGACACCCCCCCCCCCAAAAGAACGTGTGGTTATGCTCATGGATTCGCTCCTCTAATGGTCTGTGTTCATGAGTCATTATTCACACCAATAAAGCTGTCTGTTGTCTGCCTGAGATGGCTGCATGTTCAGACCAAACATTTCTGCAAACCATGCAACTAAATGACTCAATATACAAAACCGAACGAGTCGATTAAATGAACAAACTTAAATGATTCAAACTTGCGCAACTAAATATATTGGTAAATGAATCTGACTGAATTGTTTAAAATGAATGAACTTAATTGACTCAAATACGTGCAACTGAACGAGTCAGTGAACGAATCTGATTGAATCATTTAGACAGATGAACGTAAATAACTCAAGCCTGTACGGCTTAACAAATCCATGAACAAATCTGAATTAATCATGGTTTGAGTCTGTACAGCTGAGCAAATGAGGGAGAACACATTTGAGTGAATCATTTGAATGAACAAAATTAAATAGAGTCTGACCAACAGAACATAACGACTTTGAGTGAGTCATTGAATGAAGGAAATTAAATAATTCAATTCAGCGCAACTGAACATATCAGGCAAAGAATCATTTAAATGAGTGAACGTAAATGACTCGATTCTGTGCAACGAAATAATTTAAACCAGAACGCTGGATAATCGAGTTCCAGTTTGAGCCACATGAATTGTTTAAAGAATTAACTTAAATGGCTCGAGTTTGAGCAACTTACCAAATCTGTGAAGTCATCTATATGAATCATTTAGTTTGATGAATTAATATGGCTCGAGCTAGTGCAGCTAAACAAATCAGTAAACAAATCTGAATGAATTGATGACTATGCTACTGAATGAGTCAATGAATGAATCCGAATGATTAATTTAAATAAACGAACTTAAATGACTTGTGTCCATGCACCTGAACAAATCAGGGAACAAACCTAACGAATCATTTAAAGAAAAAATTAAATACATTTGAGTGTGCAAGCGAATGAATCTAAATGAATCATTTAAATGAATGAATCACTTATGTCCATGCAGCTGAATGAATCAGTGAACAAATCTGAATTAAAATAAGCAAACTTAAATGGGTTGAGGCTGTAAAACCCAATGAATCAGTTATAGAATCTGAATGAACTTAAATGCATTTACAATGAGTGAAGTTAAATATTTTGAATCATTTAGATAACCAACCAGAAAGTTGGATAAACAAGTTCTAGTTTGAGTTGAAATAAGTGTTTATGGATGAGATGGATGTTAAGCGAGATAGACGTCCAGGTCTCCAGTGAAAGACTAAAAGAACTTCAGACATTAAACACTTTGTCATGACTCAAAGTTGGAGACGGATGCAGGTGCAGAATTTTAAACGCTTTATTAAATAAAATGACAAAAACAAAAGATACTATGACTAATGCAAAACACTGTGGCAAGACATTACCATAAACTAACAGAACCAAAACAAATTAACATGGACAACAGTACCATAAGACAATGTGAGACAAAGAAACAGTGTAAACAGTGGCTATATATCCCTGAAACATGACACACTTCTTGGTTATCTGTCTATACAATTTTCCACCAAACTATTCCTTAAAAGTTCAGTTCTAGTTACTGGGAGATAGTTAAAATAGGAAAGATGGGAAAATGTGTTTCTCTCCAAGCATGAACAAGAACTTTATCACAATTACACAACTCGAAACAACTCACATTATTTACTTGACTTCTACTACCTCTTGCACCCCCAGCTGGTGTGCAGTGACATTGCAGGTCTTAAGTAGGACTGTGGATGTAAAGAAAAGCCCTGAGCGAGGTCGGTTAGAACTGCGCTCCAGTCAAAGGGTTTGTTTTTCCCCCCAAAAGCTTACTCCTTTTCAGGATCGACACATTTCTTTTGTGCCACACTATCTTTAAAGAACTTCTTTTGCCTCTGCAATCCTCTCGTGCCTGTGAATACACTATGCAGTACTTTAATCTTCGATTCTTTCTCATTATTCTTGCTGCGTCGTCGTCCTTTTGTGCTGCAGTCAATAACAAGCCGACCGTAACATCGCCATTACAGAAGGAGACAGAGGAGGAAGAGCGAGGGAGGCTCGGAGATTAGTGCTGAAAAAATTACACAAATCTATATTACAACCGTGAACAATTTGTAATTGTAACACACTGAATAGGAGACACAGTGATAACACTAACGCTAAGTACTCTTACATCCTTTTGCTAAAATATGTTGTCAAACCCAAATAAAGACATGATTGTAGATTCTGTCAGTGCGCCAGACGCCCTTGTATCTGAAAATAATGGAACTATAATACATTTTTATCAGAATAAACCTGCTCTCTACGTGTATTAAATATATATAAGTTGAAAATATTGATTAGTTAGGTGGCTAACCTATGTATGAGGTTAAGAGAATCAGTGAATCGGAGTTTGAATCAATGACTCATTTGGTTATAACTGAAATTCACTCATTTTCCGATAACTGTTTGAATCTTACCTTTCCTTGTTAGCCATGGTTTGCTAATTACCTTATATTCGCCGTTTAGAGTTTGCTTGCTAGTTTATGTTCACTACATAGTTAGCTTTGTTTGCTAGTTTCTCTCTGTAGTCTTCTTTTAATAACTAGTTTGCATTTGTTTGCTAGTTAGCAACTTATTAAGTTGATTTCATTCAGTGGTTCAGTTTTTTTTGTTTTTGTTTACCAGCTTTTAACTGCTTTTTTTTGTTTGTTTGTTTGTTTGTTTGCAAATCAGTATGTATTCATTTATGAGTTTGTTGCCATTTGCTCACAAGCTAATTTGCCTTTGTAAACCTTAACCCTAGTTTGCTTACTTGGGCTTTTCTTGCTAATTACCTTTTATTACCTGGTTGGATTTCATTTGCCTTATCTCTGTAGTCTTCCTCTGTTTGCTAGTTAGCTTTGTTTGCTAGTTTCTCACTGTAGTCTTCTTCTAATAACTAGTTTGCATTTGTTTGCTAGTTAGGTTTTGGTCATTTACTTTCACTTATTAAGTAGATTTCACTCCATGGTTCAGTTTTTTTGTTTTTTGTTTATTAGTTGCTTTTGTTTAACTGCTTTTTTTTTTTGGTTTGCTAATTAGTATGTTTTCATTTATTAGTTTGTTGCCATTTGTTCACAAGCTAATTTGCCTTTGCAAACACTAACCCTAGTTTGCTTAATTGGCTTTTTCTTGCTAATTACCTTTTATTGCCTGGTTGGCTTTCATTTGCCTTATCTCTGTAGTCTTCCTTTGTTTGCTAGTTTGCTCTGTTTGCTAGTTAGCTTCGTTTGCTAGTTAGCTTTTATGTCACTGGTTGAATTTTCACTCACTAGTTTGCATTTGTTTGTCAGCTTCCACTTTTTGGTTTTGCTAGCTAGTGTACTGTAATTCATTAGTCAGCGTAATTACTGTGCGCTCATTCACTCACATACTTTGTTATAGTATACTAGTTTGAACTCAGCCCCTGATTCTCTTCACTCACTCATTGGTCTTTGTTTGCTAATAATTTGTTTGCTTGTATAATGAAGTTATATATTTTTTTGCACGTTTGCGGTTGACGATGTAACAGTTTGAAAATCCTGTTTGGTGGATAAGGGTACTCGAGTTCCCTTAATCTGTCCCGGCTCAGCCGCATGAACGGATCGGACTTAGTCAGTTTGGATAAAAGCGTGCTCCAGGTGATTAAATGTAAGTGGAACCTTAGCCGTACGTTCTATCGGCCTCGATTTGTACAGACACGTCTCCCTGACAACGCTACATTAAGAGAAACAAATGGCTTCATTCAGCCACCACGTTCCATCCTGTTTGTGAATAACAACACCAAACGATCGTTTAATCCGCCGTGCCGAGGGTCTCGCCTCCAAATAGTGATACTTTATTTCACTCGTTTCTGGAAAACAAAACGGATCTGAAAGAAGACGTGGACCAAACAGCAAATTGTGTCGGAGGCATAATGCATCAACAGTTCACCCAAGGGCAAAAACGCCAGTGCTGCAGTTAATAATCATAACAGAAGATAAAAACAGCACAGCTCCCTCTCATGTACCTGTCACTAAAATCTAATTTGATGTAAAATCACCTCGGCAGTCGCTGTTTCATCTCGTCCCTCGGCTCTGATAAATCCATCTGGAGCTCGCTAGCTGTCTTTATTATTATTATCACTTATTGGAACCTTACTTATTTGATCATATCACAGAAGCTTGAGGTAACACACAGTTTACTCCTGCTCACATAGAAAGATTCATTTCAAGTCTTTTTTTCAATCAATTTCTAAATAATTCTTTTACTTTATCGTCTGCCTTTTGTTCTCTTCTAGAAATATCGGACGAATTTTGATTAGTTGCTCCATAACATGGTGTAAAATGTTCTCTTGCGAGTTTAATTTCATTTTTGCTAATGAGTACGCTCTTCTTCTCTTTCTTGTCTTATTTTGCTAATTAGTTTCATTTATTAGCTTGCTTCTGCACACTTGTGGAATTATCACTTGCTGATTTACTTTCACTAATTTCTGAAATATTTTCTAAATAAAAAAGACAATAGAGAAGGACGGTGCAGAGGGATGATGGAGAGAGATGGTGAGATGGATGGTGGAGTGGGACAGTGGAGAGAGATGATGGAGAGGTATGGTGAGAGAGACAGTGGAGCGAGACGGTGGAGAGAGATGATGGAGAGGGATGGTGAGAGAGACAGTGGAGCGAGACGGTGGAGAGAGGTAATGGAGAGGGATGGTGAGATGGACAGTGGAGAGGGATGGTGAGATGGATGATGGAGAGGTATGGTGAGAGGGACAGTAGAGAGGGACTGTGGAGAGAGATGATGGAGAGAGATGGTGAGATGGATGATGGAGAGGAACAGTGGAGAGAGATGATGTAGAGAGGTGGTGAGAGGGACTATGGATAGAGATGATGGAGAGGAACAGTGGAGAGAGATAATGTAGAGAGATAGTGAGATGGATGATGGAAAGATATGGTGAGATGGATGATGGAGCGGTATGGTGAGATAGATGATGGAGAGGAACAGTGGAGAGAGATGATGTAGAGAGATGGTGAGATGGATGATGGAGCGGTATGGTGAGATAGATGATGGAGCAGTATGGTGAGATGGATGATGGAGAGAGATAGTGAGATAGATGATGGAGAGGAACAGTGGAGAGAGATGATGTAGAGAGATGGTGAGATGGTTGATGGAGCAGTATGGGGAGATGGATGATGGAGAGAGATAGTGAGATAGATGATGGAAAGGTATGGTGAGACGGGTGATGGAGAGGGACAGTGGAGAGAAATGATGTAGAGAGATGGTGAGATAGATGATGGAGCGGTATGGTGAGATGGATGATGGAGAGGAACAGTGGAGAGAGATGATGTAGAGAGATGGTGAGATGGATGATGGAGAGGGATGGTGAGATGGATGATGGAGAGGAACAGTGGAGAGAGATGATGTAGAAAGATGGTGAGATGGATGATGGAGAGGTATGGTGAGATGGATGATGGAGAGGGGTGGTGAAAAGGGAGGATGGAGAGAGATGATGTAAAGAGATAATGGAGAGTTTCGGGTGTTTGTTTCTATCCCTTTTCAGCACTAATCCCGCTCGTCTCTCAGAGGATTAACATCACTGCAGGAGTCCAAGTTCAGTTCAGAGACAGGCCACAACACTGTGAATAACTGACTAATCCCTGACTCATCACAGCTGAGACTCGCGGTCTGAGAGGAGATTTCCTATGATCACTATGATTACCGTTTGATTATCCATGATCATTTTTGATCGCTGGATGCTGTTAGACATCGACACAAAATGCAAGACTTGGAGTCAGACGCTGATCTGATAGTGAATCTCCACAGCCTCGGCTTGTTACAGGAGAACGGTTTGTAAATTCATAATGTCCAGTTGGGGTTGTTTATCTAAAACGTTTTGGAACCACTGCTCTATTCTAAGAGAGGGACAGAAAAAAGAGAAGGAAAGAAAGGGGGGTAGTAAAACAAATAATTTTTTTATTATTTTGTCTCTAACAGCTTTGCACATCTGGATCCTGATGTTCTTGTTCGTTGTTCTTGGCAGAATCACTCCAGATGTGTCAGATGGAGAGCCTTGTTGGTGAAGAGCAATTTTCACGTCTTGTCACAGATTCTGAATCAGATTGACTTGTGGGCTTTGACTGAGGCATTCTCCAGTGTAGCTATGGCAGTGTGCTTAGCGTCATTGCCCTGTTGGAAGGCAAAGTTCCACCCCAGTCTCAAATATCTCATAAACTGAAGCAGGTTTTCTTCTATAATAATCCTGGATTTCTCTCCATCCATCTCACCCTCATCCCTGATCAGTTTCCCTGCTGACGAAAAGCTTCCACATAACATTATGCTAACACCACCATGTTTCACAGAGGTGTTCTAATAACACATTTATTTCTGCTTTTTTTTGTTTTGTTTTTTTAGATATTTCTGAGATATTTCTGAAAAAAATCCTGACTTTTCCAGAGCTTTGTCCTGATAGTTCCTCGATCTTCATGGTGCTGTTTGTCTAGATACGTTCTCTAACAAACTCTGAGTTCCTCCAGGAACAGTTGTATTTATTTTTATATCACGGGACACGTTCATCACACAAGTCGATTCCATTCCACTAATTATGGAACTTCTGTTGGAACCTGAACTAATTTAGAGGCTTCACACAGACAGTGGTGAAAACTTATGCACTCACAACGTTTACATTTTTATTTGTAAATAATTTTGCAGCTGATATGTCTGCGTGTATCTATGTTGTATGTTTATCTAGCTGCCTATCTATTTATCTTTCTGTCCACCTGTCTGTTAGTCTCTCTATCTGTCTATCTGTCTATCTGCCTTTCTTTTGTTTATCCATCTATCTGTCTGTCTGTGTCTATTTATAGATCCATTTGTCTGTGTATCTCTCTATCTGCCTCAGAGCTCAGGGGGGCGAGTCGTACAGGTTACGGGTCGGCAGTGAGGGGACAGCCAGCGGGAGAGCTCAGGGGGGCGACTCGAACAGGTTATGGGGGCGGCAGTTTAGGGACAGACAGCGGGAGAACACTGAGGAGGTCAGGGGGAAACTCAGCCCGATTACAGCAGCTGCAGGTCTTAGCACTGGAAGCGACATCACCCTCAATGTCCACACTGAAGCTAACACTGACACTGCAAACCATCAGCATGAGGAGAAACCACAGAGTTCACACAGGAACACACAGAGAACAAGAAACACTGCTGAAGTTAAGGGCAATATAGCACAGCTGGAAACAGGAGGAGAGAATAGGTTTTTTTATGTAAATAATGAAATATGCTAAACTGATGCATTAAAGGCATCTAAAAAGTCACTCTCTCGCTCTCTCTCTCGCTCTCTCTACTTCCAATATCTTTCTCTCCTTTTCTTTCTCGGGCAGTTCAGTACAACTCTACCTTCAGGATATATCACTTACAGTTTTTCACGGCCAATATTAATAATAATAATAATAATAATAATAATAATAATCTGGGGCGCACGGTGGCTTAGTGGTTAGCACGTTCGCCTCACACCTCCAGGGTCGGGGGTTCAATTCCCACGAGTTTGCATGTTCTCCCCGTGTTGCGGGGGTTTCCTCCGGGTACTCCGGTTTCCTCCCCCAGTCCAAAGACATGCATGGTAGGCTGATTGGCATGTCTAAAGTGTCCGTAGTGTATGAATGGGTGTGTGACTGTGTATGTGATTGTGCCCTGCGATGGATTGGCACCCCGTCCAGGGTGTACCCCGCCTTGTGCCCGATGCTCCCTGGGATAGGCTCCAGGTTCCCCGCGACCCTGAAGAAGGAGTAAGTGGTAGAAGATGGATAATAATAATAATAATAATATAATAATAATAATAATATAATAATAATAATAATAATATCACCGTCTATCTGTCTGTTTCTCTCTCTCACTCTCTCTCTCTCTCTCTCTCACACACACACACACACACACACACACAGTAATCGCTCAGTATCTATCATGTCCACTAGATGGCACTCTCTGTCTATCATTTTCTCCTTTTTCTTCATTTCTCCTTTTCTCTCCTGATTTCAACACTGAACGCTGTACAAGGAGTTTGCATGTTCTTCCCGTGCTTCAGGGGTTTCCTCCAGGTACTCCAGTTTCCTCCTTCAGTCCAAAGATCTGTGTTGTAGGCTGACTGGCATTTCTAAATTGTCCGTAGTGTGTGTGTGAGTGATTGTGCCCTGCGATGGTTTGGCACCCCGTCCAGGGTGTCCCCCGCCTTGTGCCCTGAGTTCCCTGGGATAGACTCCAGGCTCCCCGCGACCCTGTGTAGGATACGTGGTAGGGAAAATGGATGGATGGATGGATGGATGCTATCCCTTAGAATGTACAGTATACAAAGTATGTATGTATAATGTGTAGTATATGTCAAGACATTGTGTGTGTGTGTGTGTGTGTGTGTGTGTGTGTGTGTGTATGTGCTCTAGATGCACAATACGCATACACATCATACACTACATACTACACATACTATATGTCTTACGTATACTATACAGCATACATGCAAACTGTGTATTTATACACACTTGTACTTAAACAATGTGTGTGTGTGTGTGAGAGAGAGAGACAGAGAGAGAGAGAGAGAAAGTCAAAGACAATAACAACACACATTTGACACACAGTACAGTTTGTTCAGGGCAAACAGGAAGTGGTTTTAACTCAAAACAACGAGTCATGCACCTCTAACTGATCTAACATCAGTGTAATATGACTCGAACACACACACACACACACACACACACATACACACACACACACACACACTGTACTCATTTTGGTGTGATATAAGATACTGATTTATTCCTTCTACTTTGTCTATTTGTCTATCTTTCTATCTACCTGTCTGTCTGTCTACCTGTTTGTCTACCTCTCTGTCTGTCTGCATTAAACAGGAATTCACATGTCTTGTATATAAATCTGTCTGCTGTGTCAGTGTTTATGGTGTGAATGAAGCGTACAGTATGATGTCACTGCGTGTTGGGTATGGGTCAGCTCATCACAGCAGGATACGTGTCTGTCTGATTTATCACACACACACACACACACACACACACACACACACACACACACCTCCAAGAGGAAATATAAACGTTAAAAATGCATTATTTAGTAATTTATTATTCTGAGTGTGAGAGTGTGTGATTGATTAGCCTCGGCCCAGCACTATTAGCCCTGAGGCTAGCGGCCTCTGTGTGTGTGTGTGTGTGTGTGTGTGTGAGAGAGAGAGAGAGAGAGAGAGAGAGAGAGAGAGAGACACAGGGTCCTTTGTTTGCTTTACTGGTGGCTCCTGTGTGTGTGTGTGTGTGTGTGTGTGTGTGTGTGTAACACTTATCTATCTATCTATCTATCTATCCCAAAGTCTGTTTGTCTGTCTTTTCTATACAGCTTTATGTCTGTCTGTTGTTCTGTCTGTCTGTCTGTCTGTCTGTATGTCTTTGACTGTCTGTCTGTCTTCATTTGTGCCTTTCTGTCTCTCTGTCTGTCTTTCTATCTGTCAGTCTCTTTTGCTGGTAACTGAATAACACTTTAGTGGCACAGAACACACAGTTACAAACCATCAACACACACACACACACACACACACACACACACACACACACACACTCCTGATGTTCTTCCTGTAAAGATCAGAAGTGAATATTGAATCAGTCAACGGATTTCTCGTTGTATTCACCAGGTATGAATGTAGCGGGTACACGGGGTGTGTGTGTGTGTGTGTGTGTGTGTGAGTGTGTGCGTGTGGTGCTTGAGTGCCACCTGCTGTTTCGCCTGTGTATTATTCGATATACGGTGACGTGCACTGTCCCTATCACAGCACCTGACTCTCACTCACATGATGTTTTCATGTTTACTGTGTGACCTTTGACCTCCAGCAAAGTGTTGACCTGGTGTTCACCACCACTGCCAGGAGGAAGTGAGACATGTTCTCTCTCTCTCTCTCTCTCTCTATATATGTATATATATATATATATATATATATATATATATATATATATATATATATATATACATCTCACACAAACAAAGGGATCTGCATAAACTTTGTACTTTTATAAACTCTTAAATGCATTAAATTGACTCATTTTCCTGCTGAAATTTTAAATTCCACCTGTCACCTGGTGATGTCATAATGACTGTTACAGAAACCGGCCAATCAGCAGCCTTGATTCAATTCATCTACACTCAAACTTTTTGTTAATTTCTCTCACTTTCTCCCTTTATCCCTTTTTCTTTCTGTCTTTTTCTTTAACTTGTACTTTCTGTCTTTCTTTCCTCCTTCCTGTTCTATGACTTTCATTTACTCTGTTTTCTTCTCACTTTCTCTTTCTGTCTTTCCCTTTGACATTGTTTTTATTCTTCTGGGGGTTTATTTCTCCACTTTCTCACTATTCCACCCACACCATTCCTTCCCTTCTTCCTCCCTTTCTTTGTCTTCCTTATTTCTTTGAGTAACTTTTTTAATTTCACTGCTGGAAAAGATATCATTGTTAATTATTTCTTCATAAACAAAGAAAACATACAAGTGGAAGAAAACGATAGAAATTAAGGAAAGCAAAGAGAAAAGAAAGAAAGAGGAAGAGGGAGAAAGTGAGAGAGATTAAAACAGACAGCTTGCTGTGTTTTGTTTATTTGTTTTGTTGCTAGTAGCAGGAATTAGCTTTGTGCTGGGACACATGTAGCTAACTAGCGGTTTTTGTTTAGCAACTGCACGTACACCCATTTATCTCATAAGAGATGTGATGGAATAAACACACACACACCCACACACACACACACACACACACACTCAGGCACCCTGAACAGAGAAACGCTTCAAACAGAAATGCTAATTTCATGACTAGCGAGTTAAAGACAAGACCGATTCGTCTTACTTAGCCCAGTGCCCATATTAGAGAGTGACAGGAGAGGAGATTTATGACTAAATTGCCATGACCTCTGACCCTGATCTGCCCCTGAGCTTTCTGCCCAACCTGACTGCTAACCCTGGAACTTAGTTAGCAATTAGCATGCTAATGTCAGACATGCTGGATGTGTGGTGAATAATGGACGTACTCTGAGTGAGGTGAAGTGTGGATCATCAGAGCACGACATTTTACACGCTAGAGTAATTATTTATTTATTTCACTTTGTTTTACGCTGCGCAGTGTCTGATACAGTGAGCACATGGGGAAGAAAGAATAAAGACACAAATAAGCAGTGAAAGGTAAAACAGAAGGATGGAAAGAAAAGAAGGACAAAAATGTTTTTTTCAAAAACAAACATGAAAAAAAGAAAGAGAAAGGAAGGGAGAAACAAATAAACAAACAAATATGGAAAGAAACAAAAACATAAAGAATGAAAGAAAGAGCCAAGCAAAGAAAGAAAGAAAGAAAGAAAGAAAGAGCCAAGCAAACATGGAAAGAAAGAAAGAAAGAAAGTAAGAAAGAAAGAAAGAAAGAAAGAAAGAAAGAGCCAAGCAAACATGGAAAGAAAGAAAGAAAAAAAGAAAGAAAGAAAGAGCCAAGCAAACACGGAAGGAAAGAAAGAAAGAAAAAAGAAACAAACAAACAAAACAAACGAACGAAAGCTGTATGTGAAAGGGTTTGCTGGTGTTTCTAGATGTTGTGTACTGGTGTACAGCGCCCTCACTGACCCGTTCAGCTCTATAGAGTTATTATTGCACCTAGTGGTCAAACATGGGAACTGCAACATGTGCTAATAAACAGAGGTCCACTGGGCCAGGAATCATGCTGATCCATTATCAGGTTGCCAGATTGGCCTAGTTTAAAAAGTAGTCTGCCAAGATCTTGTTTTAGAGTAAATTATAATACCTTTCTGCAAACAAAGGCAGAGTGTAAGTGTGTCTGAACTACAGAACCATGTCTACTGTCAGATATATTATAAAGATTGGGAAAGGGAAAAGGTGGATTATGGAGTGAATAATGTAATATGAGCCCTCATACTGCTCATGTCATGTGTGTATGTGTCATGTGTCATGTTTTTATTAATTGGATATATGCAAATTAAAAACAATATTCTTTTGTTTCCAGTTTAAGCAACAGTGTTATTTCTTTGTTTGTTTGTTCCAAACGCTGTGTGTGAATATAAACCTGTGAATCTGCACTACTGCTGTTCTAGAAAATGATTCAGTGAACAGAACAGCGGTGTGAAAGTTAGTTAAGTGTCGTAATTAACCCCTAAATGTTCGCTCACAGTGGGGGTCTGAGAGTGTGGAATAAAGGAGTAAAAAAAAAAAAAAAAAAAACCCAGCAACAACAACAGCAGTCTTTTTACTCCAGATATTACTCACTCCAGATGTTGCTCACTCCAGATGTTACTCACTTGCTTTTATTAAGAGACACAAAGCTGCAATCTGCTTTCTCATTGTGAGAGCCCACTGTGTGTGTGTGTGTGTGTGTGTGTGTGTGTGCATGGCTACTGCAGGTCAAAGCGGTGTGATTAGGGCACACTTCACCCCTCACACACACACACACACAGACACACACACACACACGCCCCACTGATAAAGGACAAGAGGCCATCTGCCCCGGTGTGTGTGTGTGTGTGGGTGTGTGTGTATGTGTGTGTGTTGGGTGTGGGTGTGTGTGTGATGGTGAATATATTTCCTTTGAAGAATGCAGTAATGGTTGAAGAGGTCAGCGTTGTTAAATATTTAAACGTTTATACAATATTTATCTTTCTCTCATCAATATAGAGACACACACAAACACACACACACAGACACACACAGTATTTGTTCATGTCACAATATCACGTTTTCTAATATTTACTCAAATCAGAGCGATGCTGAAAGTGATTTATTAATTATGAAAGCTTATTCCAGGTTAGAATTCCTAGAATCCCAGCCCCGCCCTAAGGCTTCCTAAATTATTGAGAGCTCTGTAAATCCCCGCCCACTTTTACAGCACCCCTGCTCCTAACGGGTCTCATTAAGCACTTTAAGCAACAAGGATGAATACAGCAGCCAGAAAACAAACTGACTCCCATTTAACTTCCTGGACTATTAGAGGAAAAACTTCAGATGTCACATCCAAATCCAACACTGATCCCAGAGCCACCACCAATCCAACACTAATCCCAGATCCACCACCAATTCAACACTAATCCCAGATCCACCACCAATCCAACACTGATCCCAGATCCACCACCAATCCAACACTAATCCCAGATCCACCACCAATCCAACACTGATCCCAGATCCATCACCAGCTCAACTCTGATCCCAGAGCCACCACTAATCCAACACTAATCCCAGATCCACCACCAATCCAACACTAATCCCAGATCCACCACCAATCCAACACTGATCCCAGATCCATCACCAGTTCAACTCTGATCCCAGAGCCACCACTAATCCAACACTAATCCCAGATCCACCACCAATCCAACACTGAACCCAGATCCACCACCAATCGAACACTAATCCCAGATCCACCACCAATCCAACACTAATCCCAGATCCATCACCAGTTCAACTCTGATCCCAGAGACACCAACAATCCAACACACGTGATTATTATGTGTTTATCCTCTACAGAGCTCCAGGGTTTAGTATCTTCCTTTTTCTCTCCATTTTCATGTCAAGTTGTAATGTTTTCAATCTCTGAATACAGTTGTAGTCCCAGAAAGCGTGAAAGAAAGAAAGAAAGAAAGAAAGATAAATAGAATCACATTAAAATAATAAAACGTTTGAGGAAAGTTTCACTTCTGAACCTGAAATAATTTCAGTATAAAGTTAATAAAGTGTCAGGGGTTCAGTACAGTGCCAGGGTGAGGACTCGGTGTGTAGCATTAACACTTCAGCAGGAACCAGAAACACACTGTAACACAGCTCTGTAATCATCATCACACTCTCACCTCACAACTCCACTGAAACCTCACAGCTGGAACGTTTAATGATTAAAACATTTCACAATTTAAATCAAATATTTCCACACCTGTTTTTTCAATTTATTTTTAAATGTCTGATTTATAAAATCCGTCCCTTGAAGTTATTTGAATAAGTCTGACATTTCTAATCCTGTCCTTATTTATTTATAATTGTTGACGCATGAGTGCTCTGTCTCCGAGCCCCGACAGCAGCTCTGACATCATCAGAAGGAGAAAAACAACCCTCTACTTCTGTTTTCCGTCTGTTTTTCACCTCCGGCTCTCACGCAACAGCACACGAATGGGGAAATGCGAGAGAGGGGGGAAAAAAGAGAAATGCAGATGTGTAGTGTGATAGTGAGTCATCTATCGGCTGAGTTCTGCTGATTTCACACCAACGTAAAGTCCGACAGGCATCACCACACACAACCACACACACTCTCACACACACACACACACATAAACAAACACAGACTGGTTCGCTGAGAGGTCATGGTGCTGCTGAGGTTACAGGGATGTTGGTGAGGAACATGTCTGTGCTCATCACCGTCTCGTGAACTTTCTGTGTTGTAATGTGTGTTCACTGTGGGGACAAGACGAGCTCTTTACGATTAAATGAACTTCAAAGGGTTTCATCTCAGCGTGAGCTTTCATTTGGGTTCGATTTAAACACGTCATCATCAGTAAAGCTTTGTCAGTCCTGCCCTTCATCGTGCTGATCAGATCTTCTTCAGTTCTGACTGTTTAGAGATCTTCTGATTTGGTTTTAACGTTACGACAGACGAGACGTCACGGTTTGGTCCTAGATTCAGATCTGCTTACTTCTGTCTGTATCTCTCCTTCTTCTTCTTCCTTTCATCTCCTTTCCTTTGTCTTGTTTTTTAGGGGTCCAAGCACCTTCATCACTTGGTCAGTAGATTCTGTGTAAGGAACTTTTACACCTGCACCAGCAAAAGCCTCCTAACTAGAAGCATCACAGCCTGGTTTGGTAGCAGCACCAAGCAGGATAGATGGGCTCTCCAGAGGGTGGTGAGATCAGCTGAACGCACTGAGCTCCCGGACCTATCTACAGCAAGCGATGCTGGAGCAAGGCCAGGAAGAAAGTGAAGGACCTCATCCATCTGAACAATGGATTCTTCTCTCTGTTGTGGTTAGGGAAGTGTTTCCTGTCCCTGAAGGCCAACACAGAGAGAATGACGAGCAGCTTCCTCCCTCAGGCCATTCATTCCCTAAACCAGGACAACACCAAGGACTAGAGCTTGGACTTGTTTACACAACCCTCACACCACCTACATTCCTTAATACATCTTCTATCTTCACTAACCACTTTATCCTGTATTTATATACTGTATTCATAAATATATATCATATATGTGGACAATTTCAGTACAAATACCTACAGTCTACCTACCTATCTTTATATCCTACATTATATTTGATACTTTTTAAAAAATATATATATTTTTAAAATTCTTTTCCTTTTTCTAACTGTATACAAGTAAATTCTGGTCTATGTCAATTTGATTATAGGTTTTGGACAGTTGGAAAAAGCATTTCACTGCACACGTGTGTGTGACAAATAACATTTTAACTTGAATTTGGTTCTAACTTGTAATTCCCAAAATCTGACTAGGAAAAAACCAGGGAAACACCACGTTCGACTGGGAATATACTCGGGAATTCGGGAATGGCCGTTCACAGCATCAGCAGTAACACAGCAGCACTTCTTCCCTTAAGCCACACACGCTGCACAGTTAGCTTGTTGCTAACAAAAGACAAACACGACTGCGTCCGTGTTTCTCCCGACATTACGGAATATTTCCATTTTTGCAGAAAAGTGGATTGCCTAAAAATAACTTTCAAATGAATGCAAACCAATCACAGTGCTGAGAAAGCTAGCTGTATGTTCACAGCTGCGTGTCGTGTAGCGTCCTGTTCTAGTCTGCAGTCAAAGAGGCGTCTAGATCGTTGAATACCAAAAATAAACTCAGTTAAAAGCAGGAAGTTTAACTCAAGTAGAAATGTAAATAGAAACCATGTTTACTGAATTCATCTGTACTTTCACTGTGGACTTATTCACCGATCCTGCTACTCAGGTAAGAGAGAAGAGCACAGGGTTTCACCTCATGAAGTCCTATAAGCAAAATTCTTTCTTTCACCGATTCCTTGGCATCTCCAAAATTTGCCTTTGTAGCCCCACCCACTAACATTTTGCATAACAAGTCCTGTAATTTTTTTTCTCCCTGTCTTCATATTACTGCCATATTACTCATTATAGTCTGGTCCTCAATGATTATCAAAAGCGTTGAGAGTCGTAAACAATATGGCCGATCGATCCTAGGGGGCGGAGCTTGGATTGCTCAAACAGCTGTAACTCAGGACTGGTTGAATTAATTTACACAAAACCCATGAAAGCCATGTTCAGTACACCCTTCTAAGGAGGACAGTAAAGTTTGGGGCGTTGCCGTTCTTTCGGTCATGGGGCGGAGTTAAGTTAGTAAAGAAGTGTTTATATTTAGTCGTCGGACTTGTCATTTTTTCGCTGAAGTTGTAGAAATAATTCAACAATAATGCATTATTGTGTACAGCACAGAAGCTATAATTCAGTGTGCAACCCTAGTGCAGCAGCACTTAGCAAAACATACGAGCTCATATCCAGGGTTAATGCATGTTTATAATAATCTAATGGTCAGTACAGTCAGTATTACACTTTAGGGTATAGTCCAGTGAAATAAAGCACAGGAATTAATGCTGCACTCCTTCATTTATTGCTCTACATTGTGTTGATAAAGTGCATATACAAACGAAAAGCACGACCCTGGCGTCCTGCCATGAGCACCCTGAAAGCTAACGAAGAGTTTCGGATATCGCCTTCAGGGAAGGGAGTGCAAAAAAACAAACAGCTTGTCATAATTAATATTATAGAGAAAGAAAAGTAGGGAAACACGAGACGAGTGCATGGGACTAAAGACAAAGCCGTCCCGTCCCAACCCGTCCTGTCTGGGTTGAGTAACGTTTTTCCTGTCAGAGACTGAGAACCACATGGAGAGAGTCGAAATGAGTAATTGTTTGAAAGAGTATAAGCGCGTGTGTGTGTGTGTGTGTGTGCGTGCCACCTGGATTTAACGAGCCTGGGTTTCATGAACAGCTGGAGCAGTAAGATGACTTCGCAGAAACTTCTCATCTCATCAGTTATCAAACGTTTCTTCACATATCCCTCAGTGATATCAGCGTGGTGCAGGAGTGTAGGAACTGAGTCAATATCAGGTGTTCATCACCGAGACAATAATTAACACCGTGTGTCACTGAGGTTATGAAGACTAGTAAAGGTGATTTAAGATTTAAGAGCAAACGCCTAGCAAAGCATCACCATCACAGGAAATAACAGAGGAGATGGAGGTTTAATTGGGCGGAGCTCCTGCACCTTTGTTTTATGAGATGTGTAGCTACTGTATACATCAGTGAAAATGGAAAGGAATCAGTTTGATTGATCGATGTGATAAATCACCCGACCCGCCTCGTCTTACGTTCTTCATTTGCGTTCAGAGTTATCTAACTTCATAAATGTTTGAGTTTAGGATCATTTGAATTGATAAACATTTAACGTCACGATTATTTCAGTTGACGATCTTTGCAAGATGATCATTCAAGACTGTGTGGAAATGGCGCTGAACGGTAGAGATCTCTGCGGCTAGGCTAACGGATAAAGACAACGCTATAAGAGTAGACAAGTTTCTTAGTAGACTATGTGGATAAAATGGTTGAAACAATCCGTAATGGTGCATGAGATCGGATTCAGCAGAGAAACCCAAGTGCTTACTGAAGATGCTTTCATAATGCCAGGTGTGAACACAGCAACGAGGAAGGAGGATTATCCAGAAATACTGACGCAACACCTCAAGACACCAGACAGAAAGTTCAAACTTGTTCACAGCTGGGTCTTCAGCAGGACAATGATCCCAAATCAAACCTCCCAAGATATAAAGACAACATGAGAGTGGCGTCACAAAGGCCTGACCTTAATCCTATAGAAATTAGTGAGTGACACGGTCCAGAAACCTGACCGAGTTACACCGGTTCTGTCAGGAGGAACGAGAGGACGTTCCTGTGAAGTATCATGAGAAGCTTGTGCAAGGCTACAACAAGAGTTTCATTCAAGTTCAAACAATTAAAAGTCAACGGCATCAAATACTAACAAAGTACTAGTGAAAAATACAATCTGAACACAGGAAGTGAACACGTATGTATTGGACGTCTTTATCCTGGTGGATATCTGATATCAGAAGGAGATGTGTACATGTGAGAGTTAGGGGAACTTTCACATGATGTTTTCTCAAACAGATAATCACACTGTGGCTTTGTGAATAATACGGATCAGCGTTTCTCCGAGTATGATATCGTATTTGTGTTTAATAAGTGAGGAAATAAAACCGCTGGAGAACGATCTTATCAGAGTTCAGCTCTCCATCAGAAACTACAGAGAGACTGGTGTAATGAAAGACCGTGTGTGTGTCTGTGTGTGTGTGTGTGAGTGTGTGTGTGTCTCTGCAGAGTTCAGCTTCCTCCCAGCTGTAGTGGTTGATGTATGGCCGAGTCACTGCTGCTTGTCAGTTACGTATAAAAGCAGATGGAAGCGGCCCCGGGGACGAGGATCTGTTAATTCAATTAGACTGAAAAATGTAGGACTGACCTGCGCTGAAGCCTTGAAGGCACACGGCCGTGATTGATCAGACACTCGGCTCATCTGAAGTGAGAGTCCGGGCTGTTTCCCGTCATTCCCTCAGCCAGAGGCACTAACAGGACACGTCACTACACTGTAAATGCTCCTACCATTAAATAAATACAGATTAACACAGGAATCGACAACGATTTAAAATTGCACTAGTAGCCGATTTCCCATCATGTTTATGTGCACAAAGAGAAAATGCAAGCAGAAATCCTTCGTCGATCTTTTATTAATTTTTTTTTTAAATACTTTATATTGTGACATCACTTCCTGGGAAATTTTTACAACGGCAGCTTTTACAACGTTTCATTTAATAAGAATAATGTGTTTGCTAACGCCAAAATATGGAAACTGTAAACCTTTTTCATGTAAAAGTGTTCATTTACACCAAAAATACACCAAAAGTACAACAATAAATGGGTTTGAATGAGTTTTTAGTTAAAAGATTACTAAAACCTACTAAAATTAAGGTTAAAACTGCTAAAACTTGCCAGTAAATCTTCTCTACAGTATATATACATACATATATATATATATATATATATATATATATATATATATACCTGATTTATTCCCTCACTTGATTTATTCGTTTCATTTAGATATTAATTGTTAGATTTGGGTTATTTTACACTAAAAACACAACAGGAGGGTTAAAATCAGGTTATTTTGGTCTTCCGCAAAGACAAAAGTGTAGACGGTGTGTGTGTGTGCGTGTGTAGGCATTCCATGAGCAGTCCTGCGGTAGGTCGTCTAGTTATTGACGCTGATAAACCGTAATTAAAATACCGATAAGCCTCTGCTGCAGAATTACCACACATCCTGCTACGCCAGCCTCGAGCGATGCCGCTGAAACCCTGCCAGCAGCTTTACACCTTTCAGCTCCCGCCTCTGATTTACACGCCTGTCTAACGGCACGCCATAAAGTGGACCGAGAGAGCACTCACTAAACATTTACAACCGGACACGTTTTGTTTTTTTATCAGGCAGTTAAGTCAGGGGGAAAAAAATGAAGGAGTTTCGTGATAATAACAGGGTTGCTATTTAATGCTAACACACAGGCTGATATTACATCATTTTATATCGCAGTAAAATAGAAAGGTGCAGATAAAAAAGAACTCAGCTAATAACTTGTCTAATGTTCTTTGCTAGCTAGTTTTTTTTTAAACGTGGGTCAACATGTTTAAAGTAATACAGGATTTATCCATTCTTTGTTTTAAACTTCAGCCATGTAACATGGACTTATTCAGTGTGACAGTTTTGTATTTCAGCTGTAACGTTATTTCTCCTTAAGTTAACGTGTTACTGAGTCGCCAAAGCTGAGCTATGAGACCAAAACAAAAAACAACAACTTTACAGGACAAAATGGCCGCCATAAACTTTACCTAATAATGCTATCTCTGACTAGAAGTCGTAACTCTGACGTAATTTCTGACCTCCAACTCTTAAAAACCAAAGAACTCATCCCAGTAGCCGCTGAACTCGGCACGACAGAAGAATCAGAGGGAAGTGGAGTCACTACACATGTACTGTACGTCCAAGTTTTCACATACTGGTGGTGTACATGAGGCTGAGACTCATAAACAAAGTGTTTGAGTTCTGCCCTGTGGAACTGTAAGATACAGTACCTACCTACACAGCTTTGGTGCTTGGCCCCCTCATAAGAGAGTTACCCATCATTCATTGAATTTTATTATTTTTTTATTATTATTTCATTCAATTTTAATGGGATTTTAATGCAGTAAACGTTTCTTTTTTACAAACGTAATTTAGCAAAAACTAATATTTGCCAGGAAGTCATGTTTTCTTCTTCCTGGTATTGAGGAACAGCTTCCGCTTTCATCGGGATTTCCTTTCAGCTTCAGACGTGTTGTTTTTGATCGGTGTACATCGCTGTTAGTTATCATCCTTGTTCTGGGAAATGTTTTTCATTTTGTATTTAGCATTTCACGGGGTTTTTTTATTTCCCTATTGTCGTTACCTTGGAAACGGTCTTGCGTGAATTTCTCAAGAAGAAGAAAATGAATCAGAAGGTGTTGATGAATTCTGTAGAACAGCTGTGACAGTAGCGCAGGTTTATGTTAATGTTAATGCTCTCGTTCTAATACGTTACCGTTTCTATAGTAACGGTTAAAATGTAAACTGATTCAAAAAAGTGTGTAATCATTGATACGGTGACGTTTTCTGTATTATGGAAGGAGTCTCCAGTGTCAGACTGTATTGTTAAAGTTTTCATTTGAATTTTTTTTTTGTCTTATTAATTTCAAGAGAGAGGAAAAAAATGAAGCGAGGCTGAGACGGAACGCGAGAGAGCGACTGGTTCAGAAGAAAATGAACCGTAACTATAAACGGATAAACAGCGAGACGTGTCGTTCGTTAATAAATGAAACATTGTGATTGTTGGTAAACTGCTGCGGTGTAAGAGAAATAAAACACTTAACATACACAAGACTTTACAGAAACCCCGAAGCAGACGTTGATACTGTAGCGTTTAGAGAACATTCTGCTAACGTAACTGATCTAACATATCCGAGCATCAGTACTGAGTTAGTTATCATCAGTACTGAGTTAAATATCATTAGTACTGGGCTAGTTATCATCAGTACTGAGCTAGTTATCATCAGTACTGGGCTAGTTATCATCAGTACTGAGCTAATTATCATCAGTACTGAGTTAGTTACCATCAGTACTGAGTTAGTTATCAACAGTACTGAGTTAGTTATCATCAGTACTGAGCTAATTATCATCAGTACTGAGCTAATTATCATCAGTACTGAGTTAGTTATCATCAGTACTGAGTCTGTTATCATCAGTACTGAGTCAGTTATCATCAGTACTGAGTCAATTATCATCAGTAGTGAGCTAATTATCATGAGTACTGAGCTAGTTATCATCAGTACTGAGCTAGTTATCATCAGTACTGAGCTAATTATCATCAGTACTGAGCTAATTATCATCAGTACTGAGTTAGTTATCATCAGTACTGAGCTAATTATCATCAGTATTGAGTTAGTTATCATCAGTACTGAGTTAGTTATCATCAGTACTGAGTTAATTATCATCAGTACTGAGTTAGTTATCATCAGTACTGAGCTAATTATCATCAGTACTGAGTTAGTTATCATCAGTACTGAGTTAATTATCATCAGTACTGAGTTAGTTATCACCAGTACTGAGTTAATTATCAACAGTACTGAGCTAATTATCATGAGTACTGAGCTAGTTATCATCAGTACTGAGTTAATTATCATCAGTACTGAGTTAGTTATCATCAGTACTGAATTAATTATCATCAGTACTGAGCTAGTTATCATCAGTACTGAGTTAATTATCATCAGTACTAAGTTAGTTATCATCAGTACTGAGCTAATTATCATCAGTACTGAGTTAGTTATCATCAGTACTGAGTTAGTTATCATCAGTACTGAATTAATTATCATAAGTACTGAGCTAATTATCATGAGTACTGAGCTAGTTATCATCAGTACTGAGTTAATTATCATCAGTACTGAGCTAATTATCATCAGTACTGAGTTAATTATTATCAGTACTGAGTTAGTTATCATCAGTACTGAGCTAATTATCATCAGTACTGAGTTAGTTATCAACAGTACTGAGTCAGTTATCATCAGTACTGAGTCTGTTATCATCAGTACTGAGTTAGTTATCATCAGTACTGAGTTAGTTATCATCAGTACTGAGCTAATTATCATCAGTACTGAGCTAATTATCATCAGTACTAAGTTAGTTATCTCATTTATTCAGGGTTTTTTTTTTTTGCATGTGAATAGAAGAAAATGTGGATTTCAGCACGAGTACATGCACACAACCATCTGTAATGAATATACAGCCTGTGGCTCAGAGATGTGACTGAGCCTGAGAGTGTAAACAAGTTAACATCTCTCTCTCTCTCTCTTCCTCTCTCCCTCTCCCTCTGATGAGAAAGAAGAAAAACATTGTGTGTTTGTTTTGTCTTCAGCTCTGGTGTCAACTTTCAGGCGTCAGGGCATCAGAGCGTGGAGAGGAACGCACATCTGACACTCAGCCCTCACTTTAAAGTACTTTCTCTACAGGTTACTCACGTCACATCACCCACGTCTGATAAACACACCATTTTACTCCAAACAAAATCATTTCTCCGTGTTACGCATCATGGCGTATCTCTCAAACACACACTCGCATGGAAAGTTAATTACCCTGAGACACAAGATAAAAATAAAAAAACGAAAAAAGAAAAAGAGTTCAACTTTGATTAATGAATTTATGAATTTAGTTTATAATAAGAATGGTGCATATTATTTAAAAAAAATACAAATGTAATTAAAATAGAGCTGAAAAACAAACTTTACAAAAATTAAAGTAAAATATATTAGCCTCCAGAACTACGGATTTTTACTAATTATATTTATTTTTCTTATTGGTTTATTTAATTATTGAAATTATTATTAGATTTTTTTCCTCATACTGTTTTTTATTTTATTTAAACTCTTGAAGGTTGCTTTAAATTAAACGCCCTGTTTCTTATATTTTTATTAAAGTAAAGTAATACTAATAAGTTAAAGTGTGTGTGTGTGTGTGTGTGTGTGTGTGTTTCTGATTAGATAATAAACAAAAATGTCTAATTATGCAGTATATGTAAGATAAGTAATATAAATCTAAAATTAAAAATATATACAAATGAAATTGTAGTTGGAGATCTCCCAGTTGGAGATAATCTGTGCTAATTTGAGTTTTATTTCCGTGTGTGTGTGTGTGTGTGTGTGTGTGTGTGTGTGTGTGTGTGTGTGTTTTGGGCCATATGGAGGGATTTACGGAAGGGAAGATTTGAAAGATGGGGTGAGAGGTTGGAGCTCTTTCAGACCTTCTGTCACTGAGATCTCCTAGGGTACACACACATACACACACACACACACACACACACACACACACACACACAATGAAGACAGGTCGAGAGCGAGTGTAGAGTTGAGTCACTTAACCAGCACGGAGGAGATGGACCGGAGTTTCCCAGGATCTAATATTTCATCACCAGAAAGTCCTTTTTAACCAAATGTACAACATCTGCTGGAATTTCACTCAGTTAAACAGATCAACAACACACACACACACACACACACACACACACACACACACACACACACACACTTCAGCCCGAGCAGTTAAAGCTTTTGAGACTTACCACCTCATCCATCCATGCTTTATATTATTTTATTTATTTATTCTAATAAAGTTAAAATAAATGTTATGACCATCGGTTCATCTCTAACTAAAGAGAGCGATGCGGCGGCGCTTTAGTCCTTTATTCTGTCCATCTCTCTCACCTCCTCATTTGTACACTCTGCTCAAACACATCAGCTTCCAAAGCTTCAGCTAATAAATACATCCGAGTCTTTGCTTTGTACAGATGCATTGCATTCTGGGAGTTTGGGTCCGGCGTTCGCTCCGCAGTCTCCATGACTTTCCTTCATCATGTCCGGTTAGGTCCTCTTTCCTCAAATACACATAAACAATAGAGTTTGATCAACAAATTAGTGCTGCTGTTCTTAAGAGAAGCTTCTTTCATTTAAGGTCTTTTACAAAATGAAAACGGTTTCTCTCTACAAAACACCTGGAAAGTGTGATTCATGTTCTTATTACATCACAGTCGAACTGATTCTCTGTAATTCTCTGTAAATTTCAGTCACTCTGAGATTTAGTTGTTTTCCAAGCGAAGAAATGAACGCGAAATCAAGGAAACTCCGTAATATTCGGAGAAGATTGGAATTTTTAAAAATTACTGCAGATTTTCCGCAGATTCGGGCCGAGAGGCGTCATGTGACGTCGTCAGAACGAGCATTCAGCCAGAGCCCTCGCAGATTCATGAGTATTGAACACGAGTACAGTTAAAAGGTCTCGTTTACCAACAAACATCGCCGTGAAAGACCACGCAAAACTATTTTGTGATTGCAATTCAAGTAGTTTTCCGCAAAACAAATGCACAAAAAAATAAAACTCAGTGAAATCATCCGGGTGTCCGTTGTTAAATTGGTCTAGAGCAGGGGTGTCCGATCTTATCTGCAAGGGGTCGGTGTGTGTGCAGGTCTTCATTCCAACCAAGCAGACGTCACACCTGATTCCACCTGTTTAATCAGTTGATCTTGGCTTTCGATAGACTCAGGTGTGGCTTCTGCTTGGTTGGATGAAAACCTGCACCACACTGGCCGTTTCCAGATAAGACTGGACACCCCTGGACTAGACACTATTTTTTTATTATTATTATTATTTTAAACGCATTTTTAAGAACATTCTGGCAACCTGACGTGAGACGTGAACTACCTAATAAATAAATAATAGACAGTTAAAGGCTGACATACTGCGTAGAAGATACATAATAAAATTTGTACACGCTGAGACACTAACGCTGAAGGGGAAGTAAAAACCGTCAGCGATATTCCGCAGAGTTTCAATAGCGTCTCTCTCATACAGACGAGTTGTGAACCCTGACCGCGCTCAGGTCATTAAAACCACAGTGTAGCCGTTAGAACCGGACTGAAGGAGGAACGAGAGCGCAGAACTTATCATGAAGTTAGCTACAAACATTCTTCCCTTTCGAAAAAAAAAACCCAATAATGATCCCCTGAGCTGCGGTTTCTTCTGGCCCTCAGGGGCGACATAAATTTCTCCGTTGGAGGTTCGCTATCTCCGTTTCACATGCCACCTCTTATTATTTTTTTCTCTTCTAAAGCTATTTCAGGACACTGAGGCCGGGCAGATGCAGTACGTTCTCTCAAACGCCAACTTCCTGTTATGTGAGCGCCCACACACTCACTCTCATAGTACAACGTGTGACTTTTAATTTCTCTTCCCTCATCCGTTACACGTGTAGAAAACACACGTGACGGTTCCTGAATGCGAAAATACACAGACTTCCTCTGGAGATTAGCATGACAGAACCAGGAAACTTTCCTGAATGCTGATATATAGTATATTTGTATTTTTAAATTAAAAATGCAGGATCGAGGCTGTATTCAGAATTGCCGGCTTGAGAAGTATACAGGGAAAGTTCCTCATATTCAGAATCAGATGTTTAAACGTTATTAAAGAATCATCTGCAGGTTTAAAGGCAGTTGTCTAGTCAATAGACTTTGAAATATCTGGCAACCTCTGAGGTGTAAAATTAAAAATCGACACTATAAAGCCTGGATTAGACCGTATAACTACATAATGGTAGTCGCAAACTCGCTAATAAACTACTCAGACAGGTTAGCAAGCAGAGCGTATAGCTAATTCTTTTAAAAATAAATAAATAAATAAATAAATAATAATAATGCTAATTCGTGGCTAACATGCAAGACGTTTTTATAATTAATGTTTAGGTCCTATAAAGTCTGGATTAGACATAACTATATTTTACAGATGTGTTTTATACTGTTTATCATGCACGAGTTAGCTAGCTAGCAATTCAGGATAGACGGGTTAGCAAAGAACAATAAAAACACAAAGTTGACTGAGAAGGCCGTTGCTAAGCAACTGGCAAAAGAGTATTAGAACAGAAATGTTGGAAATGTCAACATTTCCCTCAGATGTGTTGGTAAATTTGTGAAAAAAGGCTCACGGTGGCTAATATGACACTTCAGTTACACTTAGCATAAACTGCTAACTCCTGTTTGTTCCACCGTATTGAGAAACATCAGCGTCATGCTTAGGATTTAGGATTTGTTCCCGTGTCCTCTGTGAGGCTCTTGTGAATTGCTAATGAGCAGATTAGCATGCAGGCTCTTAGCTACCGAGAAGGCAACAATAGCTAAATGTTTTGTTCCGCAGTATCTAATTAAGAACACTTCTCTCCAGTGCTCTTAAACATAAGCATTAGGGACTATCCAATTAGCCCTAAAGAGTGAGCTAGGCTAATATTGTAAGTGTCTCTGCTGATATAAAGGACTGTCAGTGTGTATTTGTGTCATAACGAGGTCTAAAATCTTTTACTAAGTCACTAAGTTCATGCTAAATACCCAAACAGGAAGTACTTATCAAGGAACAACACCAAGGATTAGCTGAGGATTAGCCAAAGCGTTATCGTTAACAACATGCTAACGAACATTTTCTTTAGCCTGTAAGGCTTTCTTCAGCGATTCATGTAGAGTCTAAATAATTTAAGCAATTCAGAGAATCATTAAGAGAGTCATTTATAGAGTCATTTAGTTCAGAGGACTATTCAGTGAGTTGTTTACATTATTCAGATTTTCATTTAGTGAATCGTTTGTTATGCAAACGCATTAAAAGAGTCACTTGATTTACAGTATTCAGTGAGTCATACAGAGAGTCTTTAATTTAATCCAGTCAGATAGCCATACAGTGAATAATTTGTTATGCAGACACATTAAAAGCGTCGTTTAATTTTAGTTATTGGACTTTGTGACTCTCTGGGTGAATAAATGATTCTCTGAAGTACTCGCAGAAACTCTTAAATAACTCTCTGACTTACGTTAATGACTCTTTTAATGTGTCGTTTCAGTGAGTCGTCCAAAATGTCACTCAGAGAGTCATTCAGATATTCGTTTGCGAATCGTTTGTTACTGAAAGAGTCATTACAGTTATTCAGAGTCATATAAACAATTTAGTATTTAGTGTTCATACAGAGAGTCAGTTAACTGAGGGACTCTCTGAACAATTAAATGAATCTCTGAGTTGTTTTCACATTGTGGACGACTTTTGGTTATTGTGGGAAACACTGCTGTCTCATATTTTTTATGGAGACTTTGGGTGTGTGTGTGTGTTTTGGGGGATTGTGAGTAAACAAAACATGCCACTGCTTTGAAGGATGTGAACTGGAACGGAGTAATGTTAGTCAATTGCGAATCTGTTTTTAGAGGATTTAAATCTAACATGGTGAACAAATTATATTATAGAATTCAAGCAGTTTTACTGGGGTTATCTCATAGAGTGTGGCAAGTAATAATCTGGAAAGACCTTTGTAATATCACAGTCTAAAACTGGATTTAAAGAGAAGCAAATCAGTAAAGGAATCACATGAAAATGAATCACATGTAAATGAATCACATGAAAATGAATCACATGTAAATGAATCACATGAAAATGAATCACATGTAAATGAATCACATGAATATGAATCACATGAAAATGAATCACATGAAAATGAATAAATAAATTAAAAGATAAATAAATAAATAAAAAGAATCTCTGAATCTCTTAGTGTTCTGTTTACAGAACTCAGTTATACACATGTTCAAGAGCTGTACTGTTTTGTTTAGCCACACACACACACACACACACACACACACACACACACACACACACACACATTGAGCTGTACTGAGTGTGAAATATGAAAAAATGTGTCTGCGTGTGTGATTCGTGACTAACATCACATACTTACATGTATTTATTTCTCACTGATCAAGTCCAAACACAGCTGCATTCCTGCAGCATCACACTTTGTGGTTGAACTGTAAGAAAGCGATGGTTGTCCACCAGTGTTACTCCGACTGACACACACACACACACACACACACACACACACACACACACAGAAAGATATTTAGCCAACCTGCTCCTTTAACCATGTTTTTTTTAAATGAAATTTTTTATTAAAGTTTATTATAAGCCTGCACTCACACTAGCAGGTGACGCTTTGCTCAAGTCGCTTGTATTTAACTTTCATTTAAACGTCGCACGCTCTGCTTCGTTCTCAGATTAGATTAGCAAAGTGAGATAACTGTACTAGCTACTGTACATACACTCATTAGACACACCAATGATCTCCGCTGCTTCCTTCCTTCCAAGCTTTATTTTTCTTCCTAATGTCCTAATGTCCTATATCATTTTCTTATGTTTTTGCAGGAACTTATTGCAGGTATTAAGTAACCTCGTGAGTGGAGAACCAAAGAAATATTGGGCCACACACGTATCGTTCGAGCTGATCGTTTGGACTTTTTGTGGCTTCTTTACAGCCTATTATTTAATTTGCATGGAAATGAGAAAATAATCTATTACACTAAAGCTAACATTACTGCTAGCATAACTGTCTACTGGAGTTAATGTCAGCGAGCTCTCTACTGAACCTGCCCACTGTTTTAATCACACAATATAATAGTTCCCTAACGCTAGCTGAGTTAGCTAGCCGTGATGCTGAATCACAAACGCCATCCTGTTCACTACGTATGCTCATTACATAGGGAGTAACGTAATAGCACTGCAACATCATCATCATCATCATAATAATAATAATATCTAGAAAGCTATCTGAGATTTCAGCCTGGCTAAGTGTGGACGTCCTGTTGTATTCATTTTTGAGCCGATAAAAGTATTGGCACCCTGGCTTTATTTGGGTTGCCAACATTTAAACAAACTTGCAGTGTCTCGTGTGCAGTAGTTCACCCTGACAGAGAGAGAGAGAGAGAGAGAGAGAGAGAGAGAGAGAGAGAGAGAAAGTTGAGAGAAGGAATGTACAGAGGAGACGAGATTAGAATCATATCGTCTCTATCTGGTTATTTGCATGCAGTTCACACTACATAATAAGCAGTGTGTGTGTGTGTGTGTGTGTGTGTGTGTGTGTGTGTGTGTGATTAAGACCAGAGGAGCCTTAGGAACTTTGTTTACAAAATAATATAAACTTAAAAAAAATTTAAATCCTGTATTACAGTAATTGTTTATTCACTTAATTTTTATGTGGATTTTTTCAAATGTTTATTTTATTATAATAAAGATTGATTATAATATTTATTATTTATGTAGAACGTTTTTCTTTAACAGAATTTTTTATCATTAATTTAATTTGAAATGTTTTTGATAGATAATTTTTTTACTGGAATAGTATTTTTATTGTATTTGCATTTAAAATATATATATTTATTATTATATTCTTTGTTTATTTTATATATTATATTCATTACATTTTATTTATTTTACAGATGAGTAGATGAATCATATTTTTGTAAAATATTATGGATTCATTCTTCTTTTTTTTTTTTTTTTACAAAAAGTCTAAATAAATGTTACATATGTTACTTTTTTATTTATCTGCTGTGTTTCTAATTTTTATTTAAATTTTTGTTGGTTGGCTTTTAAGGATTTAAGTTGATAAATAATTCCTTTCTTTTTTACTATTTTGAAGTGGATTTTCTTTTCATAAAAGCTGATGAAAGTGAATATTTTATGCATGTTTTTAGTTGTATTTTTCCTTTTTTAACTTTTATATCAGTGTAAACGGATGCATATTTTTACAATATGTTTTTAAAAATGTATTTTTGGTGAAAACATGTTTCATGTAGATCAGCGTTTCATTCTTGATGACAGCTTGACCTTTACAGACCACATCTCAACAACTGCACGGTCCTGTAGGTTCATCCTGTACAACATCAAGAAAATCCAACCCTACCTCACCGAACAGACTACACAGATACTAGTCCAGGATCTTGTTATCTCAAAACTGGACTACTGCAACTCACTACTCTCGGGCCTCCCGGCAGCTCCATCAAACCGCTTCAGATGATTCAGAATGCAGCAGCACGCCTTGTCTTCAACCAGCCCAAGAGAACCCATGTCACACCCCTCTTCATCTCCCTCCACTGGCTTCCTGTAGCCGCCCGCATCAAATTCAAGGCCTTGATGCTCACCTACAAGACCTTGTCTGGAACAGCACCCTCCTACCTCAACTCTCTCCTGAAGGCTTACATTCCCTCAGGCAATCTGTGATCGATTAGCGACCGATGCTTAGTAGTACCTATTCAGCGTGGCTCTAGGTCCCTTTCAAGAGCATTCACACTAACTGTTCCTCAGTGGTGGAATGAACTTCCAACCTCAATCCGGACCACAGAATCTGTCACTATATTCAAAAAACAGCTAAAGACCCATCTCTTCCATGAACACTTAACCAACCCATAAAATAAATAAATAAATAAATAAATAAATAAAGTATTCTGGTATATATACCTCGACTCTGCGCACTTTGCTTCTTCTGGAACTCAATTAATGGATCTTGTACGGTAGCACTACTTGTATTGTTCTCTGCTTGATATATCGCTTTGCTTGTATTTTCTCATTTGTAAGTCGCTTTGGATAAAAGCGTCCGCTAAATGAATAAATGTAAATGTAAATGTAGATCAGGTTTTGTTTGTGTATAATGTTTTTGAGACTGGATAATACAGGGGTGGACTGACTTTAATTTTCAACTTTTTTACATATTTTATTGCATTTTTCTACATAATCTCATTCAGTTTTCAAACATTCACAAAATTTTATTATATTCTAATTTATGTCGCATATTTAAGCCTAACTCATGTGTATATATATATATATATATATATATATATATATATATATATATATATATATATATATATATATATACACAAAGAGAGAGAGAGAGAGAGAAAGAGAGAGAATGAGTGTGTGTGTGTGTGCTATAATGAGGCAAATTATCTGCTTCATTCGGATGTAAATGAGTTCCCCTGTGTACTGTTTTCTTGTTGTTGTTGTTGTTGCCTGTGTGTGTGTGTGTGTGTGTGTGTGTGTGTGTGTGTTCCCAGGTACACTGGGTTTGTCTCCCATTCTCAGCGCTCTAATGAGATGTGGTGAGTATCAGACAGGTGGAGTGGGTGGAGATGAAAGTATGGAGAGATAATAGGTGATCATGTGACTACACTGAAGCCACATCAACACTGCAGGTTTACAGGAAACACCCCCTATCGTCATCGTCGTCATCATCATCATCATCATCATCATCATCATCTCTTGGCTGACAGGAGTGGAAGCCGATGTGGAATTTTTGTATGTTCTGAGATGCTTTTCTGCTCACCCCGGTTGTACAGAGTGATTATTGCAGTCTGTTTGTTCTCCTCTGCATGATTTTATACACTGTGATTCACCTGATTGGCTGGTTGTATATTGAAGACACGTAAAAGCTTTAAAAAAAAATCGCGAGTGGGGTATTACTGATGTATTTTATGTCATAGAGTAAAACGTTAACCACAGAACTTATCCCAAAACCCATTGACTTTGGGACGATGGAACCAGAAGTGCTAAAAAATCAGGAGGGATGA
Source organism: Ictalurus furcatus (assembly GCF_023375685.1). Taxonomy (NCBI): domain Eukaryota; kingdom Metazoa; phylum Chordata; class Actinopteri; order Siluriformes; family Ictaluridae; genus Ictalurus; species Ictalurus furcatus. Next base: position 997,024 of record NC_071260.1, on the reverse strand, counting down.
AAAATATTACACCTTTAAACAAGCTGACCGTGATCCTGGTTGGGTGTTTTTATCCCGTTACGGGTGTAAATGTGAAGGAATGTGTGGGAGGATGATGACTCTCTGCGTCCTCAGCTATAACACACACACACACACACACACACACACATTAAAGCAGATTCCTCCGTGTCATCACGTGTCGAGGCCCAAGTTCTCAGCTCTCCGGTTCTGAGTGATTGTGAGTCTGGATCTGTTTCAGCCTTCAGGCTTCAACTCAGAGAAACACAATAGAGAAGCATGAGATGAAGGAGGAGGTGGAGGAGTATCTCAGCTCTTCGTGTCCTCTCGTGTACATCAGCGCTGGGAGTGGAGCAGGACGACAGATCGGCTAACGCGGCTAACTCATCCACACCAGACGGCTCGGATATCAAAGACCCCCAGACGCCCCCGGCCTCGTGTCTGTCCTGTCACCGCGATGGAGATCATTAATACTGATGTAGTGTTCACTACTTAGTACCCTTCTGTGTTCTTGTGTTTGTCCCCCGGGGAGGCAGATCTTAACATTTCACACCAACATAACTGCACTGTTTACTTTCACAGCCCTCGCTGTATCGTATTTTCATCTCAGTATAAACAGTAATGGAAATGAGGAGGTAGACTGAAAGCATCAGCACTCCAGGTTGCCAGATTGAACAGCACACAACTTTGGGGTGTTCCATCCCAGACAATACAAAATGATGGAAAAAATATTCCGTTTTGTAGTGTTACAGAATTAACACAGATATCAGAAAAAAATGGACTACAACAGTCACAAACATGACATCACACCAGGCTCTTTCAAAGAGCTTACTTTATAGTCCTCACTGCTTAGATTTGGACAGACATTTTGAAAATAAAGTTCTTGGAATAAAGCTCCTGAGCTGGAAAATAACGTTCTTGAGCTGAGCTAGAGAGTAAAGTTCCTGAGCTGGAGAATAAAGTTCCTGAGCTAGAAGATAATGTTCCTGTGCTATAGAATAAAGTTCCCTGGCTAGAGAATAAAGTTCCTGAGCTATAGAATAAAGTTCCTGGGATAGAGAATAACATTCTTGAGGTGAGCTGGAGAATAAAGTTCCTGGGCTGAGCTAGAGAATAAAGCTCCTGGGTTAGTGAATAAAGTTCCTGAGCTGTAGAATAAATTTCTTTTGTTGTTGTTGACAAAATTCTTGGACTAAAGTTCTTGACTTAAAGTTCTTGTGCTAAAGTTCCTGGAATCAAATACTTTTGCTATTTTTGTTGGAATGATGTTCCTTGGAACAAAGTTCCTGAATCAAGATCTGTACCTAAATTTATTGTGCTAAAGCTGCTGAGTGAAAATCCATAGACTGAATTTCTTGTGCGAAATTTTCTGGAATAATGTTTCTTGGAATAAAGTTCCTGGACTAAAGCTCTTGAGTTAAACCTCCAGGGCTAAAGTTCTTGGACTTATGGTCTTGTTGTTTGGCTAAAATTTCAAGGATAAAGTTCCTGGGCTAAAGTTAAATGGATTAAACACATGAAAGTAATAATAATAATAATAATAATAATAATAATAATAATAATAATAATATTTTGAAGTATTTGAATGATTATATTTGGAGGTAAAGTGTTGTGTAGGTTGGGACGGCTTGTTTATTTGTACTTTAATGGATGTATCTGAAACATGCACAGGGGTTTGTTATGAAGGAACCTTTAGCTGTGTTTATAAAGACTTTTACCTTGACTTTACGTATAGATTTATAAATGTAATATCAGTGTGAGAGTAAGAACAGCTGTATTACAGAGCTCAGGAGGCTTTTCACACCTGCAGCAGTCTGTCCTATTGCAAAGACTGATATGCAAATGAGGCATTGGGGCTATTTTTCTTAAATGCACCATTGTTAAGTACGGATAGTCCATTAATGCCTGTATTGTCATGCAGCATGTGGAGGCTTTGGACTTTCAGTGAACACCGCATTTATAACTCACACACGCTAAAGTGCTCTGGTTTAATTGAACTCACTTTAAACGCTCACAAAATTCAACCCTGAATAGATCTGAGCAGAAAAAGAAGATAAACACACTTTAAATAAATACAATAAATGCAAAACAGCTTCAATCATGATGATTTAAAATCTAAAATATATCCTGAGGTGTGTCTTAGTGATGTATTCATACACAAATTGTTTGTTTTAAACAAATATTTCCCGGTATGGAGAATCAGGACATTTAGCTTTTAGATGATATTAAAGCAATGTCAATTATCAATGTTTTCTTTTAATAAAAATTTAATCACCACTAATAAAAGTGGAAGAAAATGATACCTGGCAACCCAGAGTAAATGGAAAACTGGATCATTGTGTTAAGGCTTTCACTTATATAACGAACACACACACACACACACACACACACACACACACACACACACCTCATTTTGTCCACGTATTGTTGTTTCTATAAATTATCCAAATGAGCTTTATTAATCATTATTTGGCAACCTTATTTTCCACAGCATACCTTTGCGTAAATACTGAAGTGTGTTGAAATATTTCAACCACATTAACACACACACACACACACACACACACACTTTTTCTCTGTAACAAAAAGACTTCCCAATCTGGCAACCTAAAGTAAAACGTATACTTTTATCTGATTTTATGATACACACTGTAAACCATCAAAGTGTAAAAAGGCAAATCTGGCACACGAGGTATGTGGGTGTCTTTTAGTTCCTTCTTATCATCTTTAATGTAAACACTCTGTAAAGTAAAGCAGTCTGATCTTGATTTTGTCCCAATATAAAGAGTACTGAGTTTAGACTTAGTGCATCTTAGTGCATGATGTGTTCAAATAAAATGAAAAGAATTCTAAATTCAAAGATTAAAATGATCCAAATGTCTATTTGCGGATACATTGCGCAACCCTGGCAACCCACAGTGAACGCCTCAGAACCGAATTAATAGTTCACGATAAGAAGTGATTTTACAAACTGCACGTGCATTTCATTTTTATTATTAAACAACATAAAATATATTGTCTGTCATATTTAAAAAAAACAATCTGAGGACAGTTTACATGCACCATTAAAGAAAAAGAAGGGGTTTTCAGAATGGGTGCAACTATTCCTAAATCTGGCAACCTAGAGAAGAACCCAAAGACTATTTTCCTTACTGATGGAAAGTTTTTACACCCTGCAGAAGAAGAATGTGTTTATCATTAAACTGTAATATAACTGCTGTCTTTAAACAAAAAATACCCAAATGATAATATTTACTCTAATCCATTTCTAACAGCAGTGATGAAACAGGACCAATCTGGCAACCCTGCGTGCGGCCACACCTTACTGAGCGAAAGCCTGTACTGTATTATCCTCATCATCACCTTTTTCACACACTGTGCTTCGAAAAGTCATTTCTTTTACCCCCAAAATGAAGGGGGAGAAATCCAATCTCATATTATACATTATTAATTCCTTTCATTTATTTTTTATTTGTGTATGTTTTCATAAATCATGATATTTGAATCGTGATATATCTATTATGCATACATTTCTGCATGCATGTATACATTATACAAACACACCTTTACATGACCATATACATGATTTTTATTTATTTATATATTTAAAAAAAAAAACACCTTAAATAACATTAAATTAGGCCATGTGTTTTTTATAGAGATACTTATATGTAAATAGAATTATATAAATGTTTTTTTCTTCTCTCCACAATCTGTGCATCTTGTTTGCATCATTACAATATGATCCTCTCTCTCTCGCTCTCCTGTAGAGGTTCAGCGCTGACTCCGCCCACCATATTTAATATGCACATTACATTATGTGGGCGTGGCCTGGTGAGTGTATATAAACGTGCTGGAGAAGCACCTCCTGTCAGGTTCAGTTTGAGGAGCTGAGAGTGTGTGTGAGTGTGTGTAAGGTTATGCACAGAGGATAGATCAGTGTGTGAACATCATGGCTTTCTACAAAGTGAGTGTGAACAGTTTTTAATAGATTTATAATTTACTTATTTCTGATTTCTCACTTATTCAAATGTGTGTACTAGATAAACAACAGGATCAGATTTTATTCATTATATTTGGTGTTTAAGAACTTTGTTTTTTATTTGTGTGTGTGTGTGTGTGTGTGTGTGTGTATAAGTTATAATGTCCATAAGTTCCTGCTCATTTGTGTTTAAAAAAAAAACCCAGAAAGTTCTCTGTATGCAAGACAAGACTTGTTTTTTTTGTAAAGATGTTTTTTCATTCATTTATTCTGAACACACTCGTATTATCCTCTGCTTTCACTGACAGTAACTAACCTGTGTTTTTTTCTACATTATCCCCACAGATCGTGTTTGACTACGATGGAAACAGCTCTGAAGGATCCGGGACTATGGATCCAGAAGATCTGGCGGAGGCGTGTGATCTCCGGGTCAGCCAGGACTTCCAAAAATATTTCCTCCCCGCTGTTTACTGGATCATCTTCCTTTTAGGAATAATGGGTAACGGACTGGTGGTGCTGGTGATGGGATTTCAGAAGAAGACCAAAAACATGACGGATAAATACAGGCTGCATCTTTCAGTGGCTGATCTGTTGTTCGTGCTGACGCTGCCGTTCTGGGCTGTGGACGCCATGAGCTCGTGGTACTTTGAGAAGTTTATGTGCGTCGCCGTGAACATGATCTACACCCTGAACCTGTATAGCAGCGTCCTCATCCTCGCCTTCATCAGCCTGGATCGATATCTAGCCGTAGTGCGTGCTACAAACAGCCAGGCGACGAGGAAGCTCCTGGCCGAGCGCGTGATCTACGTAGGGGTCTGGCTTCCAGCGATGCTCATGACCATCCCTGATCTGGTGTTCGCTAAAGTCCAGAGCACCGGCACTAAGAACATCTGCGATCGGATCTACCCGCACGAAGGCAACATGGTGTGGAAGGCGGTGTTCCATTTCCAGCACATCCTGGTGGGGTTCGTGCTGCCCGGTTTGGTCATCCTGATCTGCTACTGCATCATCATCTCCAAGCTCTCGAAAGGCTCAAAGGGTCAGGCTCTGAAGAGGAAGGCGCTGAAGACCACCATCATCCTGGTGCTGTGCTTCTTCGTGTGCTGGCTGCCCTACTGCACCGGCATCCTAGTGGACACGCTGGTCACGCTCAATCTGGTCTCCATCGGATGCAAACTGGAGCGAGGTTTGCAGAAGTGGATCCTCATCACCGAGGCTCTCGCCTACTTCCACTGCTGCCTCAACCCCATCCTCTACGCCTTCCTGGGGGTCCGCTTCAGCAAATCAGCACGGAGTGCCCTGAGCGTCAACAGCAGGTCCAGCCAAAAGTTCCTCACCAAGAAACGAGGACACGTGTCTTCGGTATCCACTGAGTCCGAGTCCTCGAGTGTCCTCTCCAGTTAGCACGCAGTAACTCGTGGTGGTTTTTTCCCATCAGACTGTTTGGACTGGTTTTAAAACATCTTCAAAAGTTGACACTCGCTTCCATCACCAAAGGGACTAAACATGTTTTTTCTCTTTTTTTTTAAAGGCATATAAAAAATAATAACTACACAAATTTGTCGTACCTAAATGTACACAATTTTCAAAAGCTGTTTTATTTGTTATATTTATCTGCCAAAATAAGAATTGTTAGCAAGCGAAAGCATCTCATATGTCAGTGAGTGCATTTGATATTCGATAATATCGTGATAAAATCATGCGTATCATAATGTCATGCAAATTTGTGGAAACATACGTTTTCTCTGTAAGAACGAGGCACTGTGAATTCATTTATCTTGATAAGACCATTCAGCATAAATGTTTCTCATTAGGATTAATGTGTTTATAATTGTGTTTTAACCATTTCATATTAGCAAAGATTAGCTGTAAGTTGCATTCAAGATGCTAATAATTTCGTGCTAATATATCATTTTCTTGCAGTGAAATCTTCTAAATAATTGTTTTTTGTTTTTTTTTAGATTCCAAGCGCCTCATGTTTCGTCACTTAAAACATAAACCTGTTGTTTTTTTTTTCTTTTCATTTCTATGACGACAGGATGAAGGTTTTCTCTTAACGTTATTGTGTAAATATGTTGTACATAGTTTAATTTTGTGTATGCACTTCATTTTTTTTTTTTTTTTTTGCTTTTGATCTATTTATTGAAGGAAAACAAACCAGTAGCTCACACTGAAACTTTTAGCTTTGTGGTGTTTTTTAAGTGGCATGTTGTTCAGAATAAAAGGCTTGATGTGGACGTGATGGTTTTTGAATGGCTGTCATTTTGCAACTCAAAGACATGACCCTTCCCCCTTTCTCTCTCTCTCTCTCTCACACACACACACACACACCCTAACTGCTGGTGTGGCTGGGGCGGGGGAAGGGCGGGGGAGGAGGAGGAGGAGGGGGGTGGGGGGCAGGAGGCTGAAGTAAAGGTCTGTCAAGTTAGCAACACAAAAAACACAAAAGCTCCACCTGATCTGAGGAACATCTGTCCCACTTAACATCTTTAAAGCACCTAGTGACACCAGACACCCTAAACTTACTGACAGAAGGAGAAGACCAGCGTCTCGAGGGGCTGTGTTGGATTACACACACACACACACACACACACACACACATATATATATATATATATATATATATATATATATATATATATATATATATATATATATATATATATATATATATCTGAGGTAAAATCTATGGTGAAGTGAAGTGTGATTAGCATAAACACCCATAATGGGCTGTCATGAAGGATTTCAACCATCTAAATGTTTAAAATTATACTTCATTTTCATTCAAACAGCAATTTTATGATTTTAAATGATCTTGTATGATCTAAATCACACAATGAGCCTTAAATCTGTTATAGTTTGCTCTCCCAGACACACTAACACTGTGTATACCATCATAATAATCCATTTTAAAGTCATATCCTTCAGTGTATGAGTGTGTGTGTGTGTGTGTGTGTGTGTGTGTGTGTGTGTAGTATATATTTTATCCAGATCCTTGATTCAAGATAGAGTGTGTGAAAACATTACATCAACATTACATCTGGCAACCCACACCTTACCAGGAACACCTCAATGTCAGATATTCCGTCTCTTCGATTTAAATTTTCAGATTTAGAGCGCGTCTCTGTGGTGAAGTGATCGAGGAGTTCAGTCGTCTAAGTGTTTAGAAAGCTTTTAAAATCACGCTTTTCTTTTTCATTTCCATTCGATTTTATGATTTAGATCATCCAAAACAAACACACCGAGGCTTCAGATCGCTGTAGAGTTTTAGTTTACTGCTTCATTTTCATTTAAAAAAAGGAGAGCTTTTATGATTTAAATAATCTAATACATCTAGAGTTTTGTTGTGAAGATTTTTAAAGATGTTTTATTCTTCATAATAACATGATTATAATAATATTCATCCCATTTCTGGACGTTTTTACTCTTTTGTTTTTTAGTTTTTCACATTTCGAATCACTCACATGATTATATACTTTCACGCACATTTGTGTAAGCAATTTCTGAAAAACGGATAAAAGATGTAAAATGAGGCACAGTGAAATAATTTCACTCGATAGGATTATTTCAAAGTAATACTAATAAATAAAAAGGTCACAAATTAGGTTTAATAAACGTATAATTACTGTATAAACAAAAAAAATATATTTATAGTACTTTGAAAATTAAGCTATCACATGATATGACGTTTGTGTGCGGATTTTAAAGTTAATAATTATAATCGACACCTTATTTCAACAAATCGACAGACAGAGTGGGAAATGATCCAATCTGGCATCCCTGTCTGCAGCCACACCTCAATATGAGCACCTCAATGCACGCAAGCTTTCATTGTCTGATTATTTTCACTCACATTCTCTGTTCCACGCTCTTCTGTACCTCATCCTTCATCTCTCTACCCCATCTTTCTTCGTCTTTATTTACTTTTATGTGGATGAAATAGAAATACCACAAAGTTAGATGAAATTTAGGATAATCCTCTTTCAGAGTGAGTTGCTCTGATTTTCTTCAGTAAAAAAAGGATAATATAAACATGATCAGATCTTCTCACTTCTCCTAACACTAATCTGACATTACACTCTTACAGTAAGCGTTCTCTTAAAGGTTCTCTGTAGAACCGTACCACAGTGTCTCCCAATCAGACAGGCTTCCAAGAAGAACCTTTTTTTTTCTGTCACTAAAACCTATTTTTTTCTAAAAGTGTACAATTACAAACACCACTTACAGCACACTCACTATCCCTACACAATCTAGGGACACTGCAGTGTAGTGAACACTACTTAGGGGTCCAGGTGTCCAGACTGGGATTTATCTCCTGTCCTCTGGCTCCTGCTCTGGGTTTTCACTTGCTAATGTGGAGGAACAACCCTGCTATCACCATGAACGTGTGTGTGTGTGTGTGTGTGTGTGTGTGTGTGTGTGTGTGTGTGTGTGTGTGCGATGAGCTGTGTCTGTCTCTGCTGCTGTCTATAACATATGTGCGTAAAGAACAACAAACAAAAACACACCACATTTAACATTTTTCGAAAAATATCTTTTTTAACCTGATTAAAATGCAATAGAGTCTTTAACCCACAGTCTAATGTTTTCATACATACCCAGTGCACCATAATAATAATAGCAATAATAATAAGAAGAAGAAGAATATAATATAAACAAAATGTGAAATAAGAAAGAATTTCTACATAACAATACTCTATTAAAGTAAAACAAAAATATAATATAAACATAAGAAATAAACAAATCTAATATAGCTATGTTATATTAGATAATAATATACAGTATGCTGTATGTATATATATATATATATATATATATATATATATATATATATATATATATATATATATAGTTACGTATTTATCACAGATTATTTTAGAAATAAAATAAATACACACATATATTATCTATATGTTGAGTTTTGCATGTTTTCCCAATTATTGAGAGTCGAATACCAAATTTCTAAATTTCACAGTACTTGTGTGATGATAATAACCCTAAACCCCACCCCCAACCCTAATACTAACCCCACCCCAACCCTAATACTAACCCCACCCCAACCCTAATACTAACCCAAACCCTAAACCCCACCCCCAACCCTAATACTAACCCCACCCCAACCCTAATACTAACCCAAACCCTAAACCCCACCCCCAACCCTAATACTAACCCCACCCCAACCCTAATACTAACCCCACCCCCAACCCTAATACTAACCTCACCCCAACCCTAATACTAACCCAAACCCTAAACCCCATCCCCAACCCTAATACTAACAGCACCCCCAACCCTAATACTAACCCCACCCCAACCCTGATACTAACCCAAACCCTAACCTCACCCACAACCCTAATACTAACCCAAACCCTAACCCCACCCCAACCCTAATACTAACCCCATCCCCAACCCTAATAATAACCCCACCCCCTAACCCTAATACTAACCCAAATCCTAACCCCACCCCAACCCTAATACTAACCCCACCCCCAACCCTAATACTAACCCCACCCCAACCCTAATACTAACCCAAAACCTAACCCCACCCCCAACCCTAATACTAACCCAAACCCTAACCAAACCCCCAACCATAACCCTAATATTAACCCTAATACACAAAAAAGAGACTCAATAAATATCCTCATTTTTTAGGATGTAAAATGAAACAATATTATATCTATATATACCATTTTAAAATAAATAAATACACACATACACACACACACATATATGTATATATATATATATATATATATATATATATATATATATATATATATATAAAATAAGAAGAGAAATAATTACACACTGTTCCTGATCAAACGATAAGTGTATAATATAAACACAGTATTATGATGGACGTGACATGACGATGGAGTAAAAGCTCTGTAGTCTACAGTATCTTCTCCCTGTCTTTCCTCTCGTCTCTGAAGTGTATGGCGCGTTAGAAGCGGTTAAATGAGGGTTTTATTGTTAAACACTGTGTTAGTGTGTTTGACAGTTAACACCGCGTGTTCATTTAATTAGATCTGTTATGGGGTTTCCTGACACCGAATCCTGATCACATGACCAGCGTTTACAATCTGTGTACTCACTCTGAACTGAGTAACGGGGATGGGTCGGGTTCAGTTTTAAATAAATAAATAAATAAATACTCATAAGTATAAAAACCTGTCGTGACCCTGCTGAAAAAAAAAAACCCAGCAGAAAATTTTTAATGGTTCTAATGGGAATTGTATTGGTTTTAATGGAAACTGCAATCATCCCAGTGGGTCTCGACTGGTAAATTGTTGCCTTCTTTTAGTGGCATGTTATGTCTAGTGGATACCATTAAGAACCAACAGAACACCCTTGACATTTGGTAATGGTTTTAATGGTTTGTAAGGGTATTTGTATTGGAAACCATTAGAATTTCCATAATGGGTTCTATGGTTTTGCATGTTTTTTCAGCAGGGTGGAACAGTGTAGTAATATCCATGATATTTCCTGTGATATAATGTTATTTCCCAGTGTGTTTCATTCCTCTTATACCACCTCAACTATTACAATTTTCCATTTATTAAAGAAGAACAACATTATATCCATTTATAGTCATGCCCAGCACTGAACATAATGACTTCTATACTCTAGGGAGTCATTTAGGGATTAGTATCCATACTACTTTTTAAGTAGTGTGTTAAATATCCTACAGTATGTAGTGCACTCTGAATCCATTTAGTAGTATTAAGAAGTGATTTATCTTCCCAGCACTGGATCCAATATGGCCGACCCCAGCACAGGCTGTTTACCCCATCGAGGTTGGGTTAGTTGGGGGATTTTTCAAACATGTGTTGTGGGTAAAAGTGTCTACACTGCTGCTCTGTAAACACCCGAGCTGTTTAAGCTCCAGTGTGCTCATCATGTGAGAAACTTTTTTTTTCATATCAGCACAAAATAATCTTTAGGCAGCACATTTCTTCTACAAAACAAAAGAAGTTTGAAAGCAACATCACTGGATTAAAATGTGATAACTCAATAACTCTGTCATATCCGTGTACGAATATCAAACCCAGGATTAGCGTTAATTCTACTGTTACAGTAGAATTAAGTGAGAATTTTTAACTAGCGGAGACTTAACGTTAATAGCTAGGTACAGTGTTGGGTGTAGTAGTAAGTAATAAGTAATAAGAAGTGATTTATCTTCCCAACACTGGATCCAATATGGCCAAGCCCAGCACAGGCTGTTTACCCAATCGAGGCTGGGTTAGTTGGGGGATTTTACTGTAATAGGGGATTTTATTGTACTGTGTTACTGTAATCAAACTACTATTCCACTGAAAAAAAGTAAAGTATGTAAAAGTAAAGAAACGTGCCACTCGTCTGTGTTTTTGTTTTGTTTTGTTTAAGATGGTGGTCACCAACCCTGTTCCTGGAGATCTACCTTCCTGAAGACTTTAGCTCCAACCCGTCTGACCATCTAATCACTGCCTTAAGAAGTTCTTGATCATCTAAACCAGGTGTGTTAGATTTTGGTTGAAGATGAAACCTGCAGGAAGGAACATCTCCAGGAACAGCGTTGGTGAGCACTGCTTTAAGATATAGACAGTAGAAATGTTTACACACACTTTATTATTAAATGCTGTGTATATCTTTTTCCAGGAATAAACTGTCAGTATTTTATAACTTTACTCAACAAAAACACTAGAAAAAAAGTAAATCAGCTATAATATACAGAATAATAGACTGTTCTGGAATTCAGCATAACTAGGCACAGTAGAGGGTTTATCAAACGGTCAGATGTGTAAGACGCGTACTCTGTGACCTAGCCGAGATAAGAAGCACCATGTTCTGCTCCTGGAGAACCTTGAGACACATCCCACTGAGAAACACACCAGAACATAAACATCTGGAGGAAGCTGCGATAAGTTTTAATAAGTAGATCAAATACTGCAAACGGTGTTTTGTTGTAAAGGACGTCTGCTGGTTTAACACCAGGTCAGATCACCGTCATGAAGAAATACGGCAGAAAACATCCTAAAAGGAGCGGAGATGTTGTGGAATGCTGTGTTTTTTAATAACACAAATATCGAACTCAGTAAAGTTAATGGACTGAATGAAAAGTCTCAGATGTGTGCACTACACACAGGGAATGACATAACAGCTTTAGAGTACGCCCTGCGGAACCTCCCCCCCGCCCCCCCCCCCCAAAAAAAATACAAACCCTCATAGAATGTGTAATGGTTTTAATGGTTATAATAAGAATTGTATTGGTTTTAATGGAAAAGCTAATGGTCCCTGTGGGTCTCTACTGGTAATTTGTTGCCTTCTCTTGGTGGCATGATATGTCTAGTGGATACCATTAAGGACCAATAATAGTAATGGTTTTAATGGTTAGCTGATGGGTTGTAATGGTATTTTGTAGTGGAAACCATTAGAATTTCTGTGATGGTTTCTATTGTTTTGGGGGTTGTTTTCAGCAGGTGAACAACACTAAACCCTTCCTCACCTCTACACTTCCACTCGGTGAAACAAGAGCCACTTCCTGTGATCACTGATGTCTGTGAGGCTGGGACGCTCCAACACACACACACACATGCACACACACACACACACACACACACACACACACACACAATGAGCACTTATTACTTATGAGCACTACATTATTTATTAATCAGCCAGTAAATAACTCTAAGAAAATGACGAGATAAGCATTGCCATGGAAACAGCAGCTACAGTTGGTATAGAGAGTAAAACAGACATCCAGTGGTGATGATGATGATGATGAAGATGAAGATGAAGCTCAGAGCTGATGCAGTAGAAGTTGTGTGTTGTTTCCCTTGGGACGTGTCTCTAACCCCGACACAGAGCTGAGATAAGAACCTCCTCCAGGCCACAACAAACCTCCCTACACTGTGGGAATGTAACACACAACTTTCCACCATCCATTACACTGCTCTGACACACACACACACACACACATACACCCACACACACACACACTGCTACATCAGATATATACACAGTATGATGTATATACAACACACTCTGAGAGAAAGACACTCAAATAAAATGCAGTCAGGAATAAAAGAGTAAAATAGGCAATAATATAATAGACATAAAGTAATACAGTAGAATAATGACTTACAGATAGAATACAATAACACTTCACTCACTGTCTACTTTAATAGGAACACCTGTACACCTGCTCATTTATGCAGTTATTCAATCAACTAGTCGTGTAGCAGCAGCAGCACAATACATAAACCCATGCAGATACAGGTCCGGAGCTTCAGCTAATGTTCACATCAAACATCAGAATCAAGAAAAAGTCTGATCTGTAAAGTGTGACTTTAACTGTGACATGGATGATGGTGCCAGATGTGCTGCTGTGAGTTTTTCAGAAACTGAAACTGATCTCTTGGGATTTTCACACACAGCAGTCTCTAAAGTTTATACAGAATGGTGCAGAAAACAACAACAACAACAACAACAACAAAAAAAAACATCCTGTGAGCGGAGGATATGCAGGCTGAAACAACTTGTTGATGAGACAGATCAGGGGAGAATGAGAAGACTGGTCTGAGCTGACAGGAAGGATATAATAACTCATATAATCACTCTGTACAACCGTGGTGGGCAGAAAAGCATCTCAGAACGCACAACACAACAAACGTTGAAGTGGATGGGTTACAGCAGTAGAAGAACACATCAGGTTCCTCTCCTGTCAGCCAAGAACAGTAATAAGAACAAGAACAGGAGGCTGTCATGGACACATAGTCACCCACATTGGACTGATGAAGATTAACTATAATAGTGATAGAGAACACCACCCCTGTAACATCATAAACGAACAAAACAAATACAGAACGAAAGAAAGTTTGATTGAAAACAATTGACACCGCTGTAACATAAACAAACCAATAAATAAATGAACTAATCAACTAACGTTAATACTGGTTTATAGAGATCATGATCTTTGTAACGTTATAAACAAACAAAATAACAAGAACATGTCAAGGTTGATAGAAATAGAGACCACTGTCATTTTATACAAACAAACAAACAGATAAACAATTAACCAAATGATCAAATAAGTGGGCCCTCAATTGTGGGGAAACCTTCGATTTATGAGTCATGAAAATTAAATGTTAATTTTAAACAAGAAAACAGACTGATGAGTTATATAATATACGATATTATAGCGATTATGAATGATAACTATTAAATTAAATAGAACAGTATACACTTTACACTGATGTTTAATGAGTTGTTTACTACAGCAGTACTTTATTCAGGACATTAACCATGAATTTGACGTTCGGGCGGAACCTTTATCTCCGCCTGTGTTTCCACACGGATCGGTATTAGACCCGTGTTCTGGTGCGCAGGTTAAAGCACTCCTTCCTTTTCCGCACGTTTTCCTGCGGCCCTGCTGTGTGTCTGCACAATATCACTGAACTGAACCGTTTCTGCACTTACAGCACTGAACAAGCGCCGTGTGTTTACACCATGACGAAGGAACAGGTTAAAGGGTGAGTGATTCACTTCACAGACTTTCCACTGACATGTCCTTGTCGTTAAAAGCCTCGCTAGTTCGGTGTAAACGCGTTTCCGCCATTTTCCCACCTGCATTCCGGTGCATTCCGGCATTTTCTTCCGGGATTTGTTCAGAGACGCGTTCTGATTGGACTGCTTTGAAGTTACAGCCGTACTGACCAACCGTAGCCTAGAAGGCGTGATACTGTGAACCAATCAGAGAGAGAGGGAGCGGGGCGTCTCGGAATGGGATTGGGAAAAGAAAAAAACAGTTGCAGTTGATTGCATCAGCGTTTATAATAACTGCAGTGTTTATTATTGCGACCTTAACTTTTTAAATTGAGTTTTAATTTTAGTTTTGAAGCATTTTGCGTAGTAATTTGCTATTGTGTAAGCAATTGTAGCGTGATTTTAGCACTACGATTAAAGTTTGTAGCCAACACAGCACTAAACTACAAACTGATCAATGGTTTAAATACCTATATATTAATAATAATAATAATAATAATAATAATAATAAAGTTTAAACACCATCTTTTACACCCTATTTAGTGCCCCATAAAGAGGATCACTATATCATTTACTCTTATTCCTCCTCTTATTAGGGTCTGTTATTAATCCGGTCCTCCTGTATTTATTGTAATGTTAATAAAATTTCTGTTTGCTATAAATACAGAGTTATGAGTTTTAACGGCTCGGGTTTCTGCAGCTGTTGTAAGGGAGGTGTCTTAACTTTCAGTACTTTCTGTTACAGCACGACGCCGAGTGTTTTATTCTTGATGTAATAGACCGAATAAAACCAGGAAGTGTCTTTAGTAATGAATGTTTATAGAAATACCTCAGAGCTCAGTGACCGCACTTGGATTAAGAGGAATATCGTTTACGTTTCTCTATTAAATCATGATCGAGGCTCTTGGGTTGACCTTTGACCCGCATTCACAGCCGGAAGACTTTCTCAATGACGCACGTTTCAACGATGATGCACTTTGATCTCACGCTGTAATAGAATTTTATCAGGTGTAAGATCATTACGTGTAAAAATCACTCGACAGGAAATGATGGCTGACTGCACGAACCTCGTCAAGAGTTTCCTATAGCTGCTGATCAGACTTTGTACGACGGAGAGGAGAACGTTTCAAGCTTTTCCGGCCATAACGCTACCGCCACCATGCTTCACAGCTTTATTAAAATTACTGATATTGTCCTCTCTGTAAAGCGGTCCAGCCTTATAGTCATGTAATACGATGTCTACACAAACTGTTCATGATCACCTGACACATGATGGGATTTATTGCGGTAAAACCTTTTGTGCTGAAATTTCGTAGCATCTTGAACGGTTATAAAGATCGAAGATGCCAGATCAAAGAAAATCTCCAGTGAAATCAGTGACTCATCAGTTGCTCCGAAGACGTTCTAGTGCTTTGAGTCGGCTCTTCCAAAACCTTCCAGCTGTCGTTATTTCCTATGATGTTTGTCTTGGCGTGTGTATTACCCATAATGCACTGGAAGTATACGGTCGAGTAGAAAGTGGTGATTTTTGAGTTTGTTCGCCCGGCTGTACGTGACTGAGCTGAGGTGTGAGCTTAAATACCTAAAGAAAGGACGTCCTCTCGCTGCTTGCTCTTTCCTCAGGTTTTTGTGTGAACAATGTAGAAAGGTTTCAGGCTTATCTTGCAGCCTCCCAACATTCCCCACATTCCCATGATGCTATGCGTGGAAACAATCAGGCTGAAACTGCGCCTCTGTGCCCTTTTCCTGTCGCAGGAGCTCAGCCGAGGAGGAGGAGCAGCAGGCGGCCCAGTCCAAGAAAGCGCTGAAGAAACAGCAGAAGGAAGCGGAGAAAGCAGCCAAGAAGGCTGAGAAACAGGCCAAGCTGGTGTGTGTGTGTGATACCTGTTTATGTACAAATAAAAAAACAAGCTGAAGCTCACTGACGGCACGGCCACATCCTAAGCACTAGTGTGTAAAAGTAGTGACTTTGTTAGGGTTCATACTCACAGGTCAGACAGTACAGCCAGATAGACAGACAGACAGACAGAAGGAAAGATGTCTAGAGTGACAGAACGATGAATGTACCAACTAAATGACATCAGCCAGACAGAAGGACAGACAGATTGATGAAGAGAGAAAGGGATGGCTGAAAGGACAGATCGAAGAGAAGAGAGACAGACAGACAGACAGATACATGGATGGAAAGCAGATGTAGACACGGCACATAGACACAGTAGTGTAACACACACACGACCGGAAAACTAATCCCTGTCCTACCAGGCCTAAAGTCAATGATCTTAAAACAACATCTCATATATTTCACTCACTGTGTGTGTGTGTGTGTGTGTGTTTACAGACAGCTGATCAGCAGACTACTGAGGAAGATGTGAGTACAATCACTTTGTTACAAAAATATCTCACACACAGATTTACTGACATTACATTGTCCTTATGTATATGCATCTGAACTATGAAGTGTATAACGTGTGTGTGTGTGTGTCAGGACTTTGCACAGGATCGTTACGGTGTGTGTGTGATGCTGCAGTCGCAGGAGAAACTGGGTGAGTGCTTCACTCTTTCTCTCTCAGACCACCTACAGAGCTGCTCACACCTCGTGTGTGTGTGTGGAGGGCCACTTCACTGTAAATTGCCCCAATAAAAGGGCAATAAGAGTTAAAGACCCCCCACTCGGGTAATAACAGTGATAAAGACCCCCCACTACACCCGGCCCTGATGTAGAGTCCAGCTACTCATGCTTAAGTGAGTGACATGACCTCACTCTGTGTGTGTGTATATGTGTGTGTATATGTGTGTGTATATGTGTGTGTATATGTGTGTGTATATGTGTGTGTATATATGTGTGTGTGTTTCTCTCTCGCTGTGAGACAGACAGGTCTCTGGTGAGAGTGTGTGAGCTGTCTCCTGATAAAGCAGGACAGATGGTGTGGGTGCGTGCCAGGATTCACACCAGCAGAGCTAAAGGTAAGTGTCTGTCCGTCTGTCTGTATGTGTAAACTGTCTGTCTGACAGACCAAATGGTATATAGTTATATGTATACAGATGTGCAGAGAGACTTCTGTCTGTCTAGACAGAGAGAGAGAGAGACAGATGAACAGGTACAGAGAGACAGACGGACAGATGATATGGGTGCAGAGAGATAGACAGACAGAGAGACAAATAGACAGGTGAAAAGGTGCAGACAGACAGACGGATGAACAGGTGCAGACAGACAGACGGATGAACAGGTGCAGACAGACAGACGGATGAACAGGTGCAGAGAGAAAAATGGAGAGAGACAGACAGTACAGAGTAACGGTGTATATCTGTATGTAAAGTAGTAAATGAGGTGGTTTATGACTCGGAGCAGATCTTAAACCCGCGCTCCCCAGCTGGGAATTTAGTATCGGATCCGGTCCATGGTTCTGTTTCCTTCCCGGGCCGCTTCCACGTCGCCACCCAGCTGACCCTGTTTCCCGTTTTCCGAGCTGAGGGATGTCCTTGAGAGCAGAATAACATCCTGATTGGGTTTTTCCTCACAGCCGAGCATCAAGGAGTCCGAGCGCTCTCTGATCTCAGCTTGCTAAAAAACATAAACACACTCCTCAGTTTACTCAGGTGTGTTATCGGCATGTTCACGTCGAGTCCAATACGGAGCGTCCGAGTTTCCGCTAATAGCCCCAGGTAGCAGAGTGTATTAAACGTTTATATATCAAATAAGCTGCAGCTAAACTCCCAGATCACTCTGATCTCAGAGCTGTGCTAGTGGGTGTGGCCTAATATTCTATTGAGCACACTTGATTGACAGCTCTCTGAGATGCCACTAAGTTAGCTTTCATGCACTAGGGTTGCTTTTGTTTGCTAGTTTTTATTTTCTTGCTAGGTTAGAAAACTCATGGAGTTATGCAGAAATGAATCTTCAACAAGAACAAAGTGAGAACGTTCTCTGAGACGTAACCATAGCAACAGTCATATACAGATAATCGGTCGACTAGAAAGTTTAGCTAAATAAATTGACTCGCATGAACGTTGTAGCATTTCCAGCTATTGAATAGCACTTATTCAATTTAAACCAGTCAAAATAATAACTGTATATAAGGGAAATAAAGTGCCTCAAACACCAAAAATTCAGAAGTGTATACAATTTACATTTATTACATTTATTTAAATAAAATCATCCAATCACAAACTTAATCATATACCATCACAACGAGTCTTTATTTAGCATAAAAAGTACCAGTTTTAGCTAGATATATAAAATATTTCAGTAAAGTTAGCTAAAATAACCAGCTATCTAAACTTTTTAGCTTACTGGCTAGCTTAGCTAATGCTACCTGAACAGCGGTAGGTATTCGATGTTAACACCTTGCAGGTTTTAGTAAACAGCTAGCTAATGCGTTAGTGAAAACTTAGCTAAGGTTGTAAGTACCTAGCTAATTTTAGTCAAATCCTCGCTAATTTCGTAAATACCTGACCAGATTTAGCATAGAGTTAGCTAATGTTGTTTGTAGCTAATCAGTTTTACTATAGAGTTAGATAATGTTGTGTATGGATAGCCAATTTTAGTAATAAAAATAAACTAATGGCCAATTTAATAAAAATTTAAGCTAGCTTATGTAAAATAAATAAATAAATAAAATTAGGCAATGTCATAAGTACCTAGACAGTTTTAGCTGAAAAAACAAAGCTAGCTAATGTTGCATGTAGTTAGCCAAATGTAGAAAAACCTTTGGCTAATTATAATACATCATTGAACTAGTCTAGATTTTGAAGTTTGTCAGCTGATTGTGTGTGTGTGTGTGTGTGTGTGTGTGTGTGTGTCTGTGTCTCAGGGAAGCAGTGTTTCTTGGTCCTGCGTCAGCAGCAGTTTAATGTCCAGGCTCTGGTAGCCGTGGGAGAGCGAGCCAGCAAGCAGATGGTGAAATTCGCCGCTAAGTGAGTACAGAAAGCCACTTCCTGTCCTGCGGAACAATGGTGGGAAAAAAATAATAACGCTCTGAACTTCCATCTCTATTTTCACCGGAGTTTCTCTCTGAATCGATAAGGGGGTTCTCTCCAGGACAAAAGACTCGTATCGCTTTAACCAAAAAAAAACGCTGAGCGATCGGAGGGACGGGTTTAAAAGCCTCGGTGCCATGAACACACACACACACACACACACACTTTACATGTCCAGTATTAACCCAGTAACATCACAATATGAACACATTTTAACTCACAGATTTGACAAAATTGTGTTAAATATGCTGTGACTTCACACGTTTAACGTTTTCACAGGGGTGTGTAGACTCTTTCTCCACATGTTTATGCGTTCCAGTGGAAGATCAGACGTTTAGTGCCGTGTGTTTGTTCCCATACAGCGGAAGTGTGAGTGCCGTGTGATTTATATGTGTTCCAGTGGAATATGAGCTCAGAGCGAATGATTTTTCCCTTTCTGTTGACTTCCATTTCGCTTTTCTACTTTAGCTTCCTCCAGTCTGACCTCTGACCTCTCTCGCTGCTTGTAATGAGCTGTTTATTAAAGCAAACTGAAAGCAAAACTGGGTTAGTTAAGAGAGAAAGACTAAGGGGAATTTTACCTTTACATGAAACATTTACACACACGCACGGTAAATGAAACTAGATGTAATGAATAAACCAGTGTGTGTGTGTGTGTGTGTGTGTGTGTTTGTTGCTTTTATAGGAAACTGTGGTGACTGACTTATTGTTATGTTTCTCCTTACTTTAAGAGAACGTCACCATAGCAACGTTCACACTCGTTTTAAAATCCGTTTACATGGATCGAATTGAATCCTCGGTGTGGACGAGACGTTACTATAGAAACGAGCGCGTTAATGTAAACCTGTGATGTGCTGCTGCGCTACTGTCAGAGGATTAATCAACACCCAACGACCAATCAGAATCCAGGATTCAGGAGCGCTGTGGTGTAAAGTGTATAAATGAAATGTGTGCAGTGTGTAGTTCGGGTTGGAGCCTTGAGAGGTGTGTGTGTGTGGGTGTGTGTGTGTGTACGTGTTGCGCAGTGTCTCTGATTTTTAGTAAGGTTTTGTGGTTAGCATGGCAGTTGAAGCGTATTGCACCTCTATGAAAGTGTGAAATAAGGAGTGACGCAACCAGCGACCGTCTCCACACAAACACACACACACACACACACACACACACACACACACACACGAGCGCGGCACAAACACACGCTCGACCTGGTTCTCTGAAAAACCTTTTGATGGTGTGTGTGGGAGTGAAGTGCAACTCGTGTTCAAAAACAGGCAGCGTGTGTGAGAGTGTTTCAGGTTTAGAGTGGTTTTGATTAATCCAGTTTATGTCTTTAGATTATTTTAGATATGTTTCCTTCCATTACGCAGCAAAGAGTTCGGAAAATGCTAATAAATACAAAGAGGCGTGATGTGGAAATGTACGTTGACTTAATAAAAAACGTATAAAGACTAGGTATTTGATGTTTTAACTAATCAGCTGCATAGTTTTCTGAAGATAAATGTTCATTTTGAAATTGATGCATGCAACACGTTCCAAAAAAGTTGGGACGGGCCAAGGTATTTCACCCTCTACAGTGCACAATATAATTAAAAGATTCGAGGAATCCGATCAAATCTCTGTGTGTAAAGGGCGAGGCCGAAAACCGCTTCTGAATGCGCGTGATCTCCGATCCCTCAGACGTCACTGTCTTAAAAACCCTCATGAGTCTGTAATGGAGATCCTGAAATGGGCTCGGGAATACTTTGGTAAACCTTTGTAAGTCGACACCATTCGCCGCTGTATCCACAGATGCAAGTTAAGGCTTTACTATGCAAAGCAGAAGCCGTACATCGACACGGTCCAGAAGCTCCGCCCACTTCTCTAGGCTCAGTCTCATCTGAGAAGGACAGTAGAACAGTGGAATCGTGTTTTGTGGTCCGACGTGTTTTGTGGTTCGACATTTCAAATAATTTTCGGACAAAACAGCCGTCGTGTTCTCCGGGCCAAAGAGGAAAAGGACCGTCCGAGCTGTTATCAGTGTCAGGTCCAAAAGTCAGCGTCTGTCATGGCGTGGGGGCGTGTCAGTGCCCATGGCATGGGGGCGTGTCAGTGCCCATGGCATGGGGGCGTGTCAGTGCCCATGGCTATGGGGGCGTGTCAGTGCCCATGGTTATGGGGGCGTGTCAGTGCACATGGTTATGTGGGCGTGTCAGTGCACATGGTATGGGGGCGTGTCAGTGCCCACAGCATGGGTAACTTGCACATCTGTGAGGACAACATTCATGCAGAAAGATATGTACACATTTTGGATCAACATACGCTACTATCCAGAGCAGGACAACGCCACACCACATTCTGCCCAGATTACATGGTTGTGTAAGCAGAGAGCGCTGTAGCGAGCATGGCCTGCTGCAGTCCTGACCCGTCTCCGATTGAGAACGTGTGGCACGTTATGAAGTGCAAAATAAGGCGATGACGTCCTCGTACAGTTACACAGCTGAAGAAATGCATAATGAATGAACAGGGAAAATTCTGCTCGCTAAACATAATAAACTGGTGTCTTCACTCAGCATCCAAACACTTAAGTGTTATTAAAAGAAAAGCTGATGTTACACAGCGCTAAACAGCCAACTGTCCCAACTTTTTTGGAGTGTGTTGCAGTCATAAGATTTAAATGAGTGTATATTTTCAAATATAAAGTAAAACATCAAACAACATGTTAATAATGGGTTTTCAATATAGTACAGGGTGAAATGAATTTTCAAATGATTATTATTATTTTTTTTTCTTTTTGCATTTTAAATACGTCCCAATTTTTCACCCGATTCGCTCTTAAATATATGTATATATATAATTTATTATTATTATGGTAACTAAAGCTCGTTTTCGCAACACGGTTATTCAGCTAGGATTGCAGCATGTGTTTGTGTGGATATATAGCAGAAAAAAGGAAGCTCGGCTTCAACTGACCGTTTATTACTTCACATTTTAAGGAGTTCAACAACACACTGGATAATACTTGTGTGTGTGTGTGTGTGTTTCTCTGTGGCGTGGTGTGTGGTGAGGAAAGCGTATCCGCTGTTATTTTTGGTCTGGTGGTCTCGAGATGCGCGCAGTGTATAGAAAGCATCTACAGTGAAAGTGTGTGTGGTTATCAATGCAAACCACTGCAGGGGATAAATACAGGAATTGCGCAGTCACCTTAAAAAAAACCCACGTAAATAAGATGGAGAGCAGGACCAAGGTGGAGTTACACCACAGAGTGAGCTCAGGGTTTCTATCGAGTGTTTCCTCACTGTTGTGTCGCAACATACATGTCAAAATAGACCCTGACCTTTCTGAAGTGACTGGCTGTGTTAAAAACACTCGCTAATAACGAGTACCTGCTTCTATTTCCTGTCACCTAACCGTGCCACATAGTTCTTTTAGTGTGTGTGAGTGGGTGCGTGAGCGAGCGAGCGAGTGACAGAGACGTTTTCCCTCAAGGCGTGAGCTTGTGATCCAAACAAAGCCAAGGGTGCTAAAATTTTCACACCCATTGAACATTAACTGAGTGTATGCAATTTTATCAACTGACAGTAAAAATACTAGTTGCTTGTTTTCTGTGGCTGAATTCCAAAGCTTTTCTTTTTGGTGTATGTAGGGCCCTGGGTAGGGGCTATAATGTTTTTATTCCGCACCCTGTGTAGTGAGCACAGTGAAGGGTTAGTCATTTGGGATTCAGCCTCATTTGGTGAAAGAAATGTAAAACTACTGTCAGTTTACATCTGCCTCTCTCTCTCTCTCTCTCTCTCGCTCTCAGTATTACAAAGGAGAGCATAGTGGACGTGGAGGCCGTGGTGCAGAAGGTGGAGCAGAAGATTGAGAGCTGTTCTCAGCAGGATGTAGAGCTGCACATCCAGAGGGTAAAGCATACTACCGCAACTACAGATACTACCACTACTACCTCCACCACCACCAACACTACTACCACCACCACCACTACTGACACTACCACAACTACCGATATTACCACTACTACTACCACCACCACCACCACTACTGATAGTACCACAACTACTGATACTACCACCAATACTACCACCACCACCACTACTACTGATACTACCACAACTTCCGATACTACCACTAATACTACCACCACCAACACTACTACCTCCACCACCACCGATACTACCACCACCAACACTACTACCTCCACCAGCACCACTATCGATACCACTACTACTACCACCACCACTACTACTTCCACTACCACCACCACTACTACTACTACCAATACCACTACCACCACCACTACTACTTCCACTACCACCACCACCACTACTACTTCCACTACCACCACCACCACTACTACTACTACCAATACCACTACCACCACCACTACGACTTCCACTACCACCACCACTACTACTACTACTACCTCCACCACCACCACCACTACTACTACTACTGCTGCTACTACCACTACCACCACCACCACCACTACTACTACTGCTGCTACTACTACCACCACCACTACTACCACTACCACCACTACTACTACTACTACTACTTCCACCACCACCACCACTACTTCTACTACTTCCACCACTACTACTACTACAGCTGCTACTACTACTACCACCACCACCACTACTACTACTGCTACTTCCACCACCACTACTACTACTACTGCTGCTACTACAACTACCACCACCACTACTACCACCACCACCACTACTACTACTACTACCACCACCACTACTACTACTGCTACTACTACTACTACCACCACAACTACTACTACTACCACCACCACCACCACTACTACTACCACTGCTGCTACTGCTACTACCACCACCACCACTACTACCACCACTACTACCACCACTACTACTACTACTACTACTCCTACCACCACCACCACCACTACAACTACTACCACTTCCACTACCTCCACCACCACTACTACTACTACTACTGCTGCTACTACCACTATCACCACCACTGCTACTACTGCTACTTCCACCACCACTACTACTACTACTACTGCTGCTACTACCACTATCACCACCACTGCTACTACTGCTACTTCCACCACCACTACTACTGCTACTACTACGACTTCTACCACCACCACCACTACTTCTACTACTGCTGCTACTACTACTACCACCACCACCACTACCACCACCACCACTACTACTACTGCTACTTCCACCACTACTACTACTACTACTGCTGCTGCTACTACTACCACCACCACCACCACCACCACTACTGCTACTTCTACCACTACTACCACTTCCACTACCTCCACCACCACTACTACTACTACTACTGCTACTTCCACCACCACCACTACTACTACTGCTACTTCCACCACCACCACTACTACTACTGCTACTTCCACCACCACTACTACTACTACTGCTGCTACTACTACCACCACCACTACAACTACTACCACCACTACTACTACTACCACCACCACTACTACTACTACCACTACTACTACCACTACTACCACCACCACTACTACTACTACTACTCCTACCACCACCACCACTACCACTACTACCACCACCACCACTACTACTACCACTACCACTACAACTACTACCACTTCCACTACCACCACCACCACTACTACTACTACTACTATTCCCACTCCCACCACCACTACAACTACTACCACCACTACTACTACTATCACTACCACCACCACTACTACTCCTACCACCACCACTACTACTACTACCACTTCCATTACCACCACTACAACTACTACTATTTCCACTACCACCACCACCACTACTACTACTACCACTACCACCACCACCACTACTACTACTACTACTACTACTTCCACTACCACCACCATTATTACTACTACCACCACCACTACTCCTACCAAAACTACCGATAATACCACAACTACTGATACTACCACCACCACTACTAATACAACCACTACTACCACCACAACTACTGATACTACCACTACCACCACTACATCTACTACTGAATTACTACTATTGTTAATGTTATTAGTACTACTGTCTGTCTCTGACTCTCTGTCTGTCTCGCAGCTGTTTGTGGTGAGTCAGGCTGAGCCTCGGTTGCCTCTGCAGTTGGAGGATGCTGTGAGGCCTGAAGTAGAGGGTGAGGAGGTAGGAACCCTCACACACACACTCAGCTACACCTGTCTGGAATTCAGCTAAATAAATTCCACTATTTTTACCGTTATTTTATTTATCTTTATTTCAGAGCAGTAAATGCTTGAATTTCACCTGCGTATGAACTGTAGTGGGTCGTGTTTACCATTTTATATTTGCGTGTGTGGTTTTTTTCATGCAGGAGGGCAGAGCCACGGTGAACCAGGACACCAGACTGGATAACCGTGTCATCGACCTGAGGGTAAGTACGGGGCTTTTTCTCCTCTTCCTTCTCCATTTTGTTTTTTTTTTTCTCTTACGTGAACTCTAGTCATAGGTCACGTTGAGTCATAATGAAACCCACATTATGGTTGAGTTTAAACGCACACTAACACACAATCCCATGCATGCTCTCACACACACTCACTCACTCTCACACTTATGCTGTGGCTGTGCTGCCACTTTCTTCTCTCTGGTTGGTAAACAAGAAGTACGCTGGCTGCTATTGTACAGAACATTCAGTACTATGTCTTGGCATGCAGCAGATAAAAATTAACATGGAGGCAGAGGAGCGTAACCACGGTTACGCACTCATTCATGGTGCAGCTACATCAGAGCGGGTGGCAGAGCATGTAAACGGGGAAATACTGCAGCATTAGCATCACAATAACATCCCTGATGATGAGAGATTACTGTCCTGGATAACTTTTATCACAACTTCACTGTCCTGGATAATTTTAATCCTGGATGATGTAACATTACTGTCCTGGATAATATTAGTCCTGGATTATGTAACATTACTGTCCTGGATAATATTAGTCCTGGATTATGTAACATTACTATCCTGGATAATTTTAATCCTGGATTATGTAACATTACTATCCTGGATAATTTTAATCCTGGGTGATATAACATTACTATCCTGGATAATATTAATCCTAGATTATGTTAATCCTGGATGTTGCCACTTCACTATCCTGGATAACATCACACTTTATTCCTCTTGAATAATTTTACTGTCCTAGATAACTTCAGGTTAACCTTGGTTGACGTTATATTACTAACTCTGATGATATCAGGTGATTATCCTGTGTGATGTCACTTTAATCCTGGATCACATCAAATTATTAACCTGGATGTGGGTTTATGTTTGTCTTGTGTAAGGTCATGCTAATTTCCTGACTAGCATTAGTTTATATGCAGGATGGCATGATATTTATCCAGGATAACATTTGTCTTCCTGCTGCTTGGATTTATGAAGCGTGGTGTTTCAGACTTTTCTTAAACATGTGTGGAGATATTTATTTTCTTACAGTGCTGAAGGTCTATAGTACATTTGAACACGCGGTATAATTAACCACAGGATGCTGAACATGGTTTGGTTTGTACTCTGCACTTTTTCCAGTGGAGGGGTGTGTGTGTGTGTGTGTGTGTGTGTGTGTGTGAGAGAGAGAGATGCCATGCACGAGCGTGCCACGAGCAGAGCGTCAACTGTTGAACGGGAAGTTGGGTCTTCACTCGAGTGTGGTGTTTTTCACACTCTCTCCTGTTGTCATGGGCTGTGGGACAGGTGTCAACACAGCACCTGCGCTGCAGGTTTTTGTCTGAAACGGATTCCTTTCTCTTAAAGCGTGAATAAATTCTGACAAGTAGAATAAGTGTGAAACGTGTGTAACACAAACAGGAAGAACTGCACTGGCCTCCCCGCGTGCCTTTGATTTTTAGATTTGAAGTTTTTTGTCTTCCTGTAGAGAACCTGTGCCCTTAACCGTGAGAGAGAATGAACGAGACGAAGAAAGAACAATGACCGTGACAATACTTTTTAAAATTGTTTTGTGACTCAATGTCAAGACTTTGACTGTAGCTGTTTTCTGCTCGTACTCTACACCTTTTACACACACACACACACACACACACACACACACACACACACACCTGAGCATAGTAAGGTTTTGCTGTCATCTGTTTTCTCTTTCAACATGTTAGGTTTAAATATGAAGCCACTGTAACCAATCAGAGCAGAGTTTCTTATCCCAGTTTCCACTGCAACCAATCAGAATACAGATTCCTTCCTCAGCGTCACTGTAACCAATCAGAGCACAGTTTCTATCTCCAGTGTCACTGTAACCAATCAGAACACACACATTAAATGGGAGCAGGAAGCAGTTTGGGTGCGAATCCGATGGTTAGTGAGCAGATCATTATGTGCGTGTTATCTTAGACATTGCAGCTGACTAATTGATTATGTTGTCATGGTTACAATAACAACATTAATGTAACATCATGTTAACATGAATGGTGCACTATATGAGCCAATCTATCAGGTGTGTGTGTGTGTGTGTGTCTGTGTGTTCATGATTCCCAGTTATTTATGGTTGCTGGTTATTTTTTTGTCTCTCCTCGTAGACGACGACGAGTCAGGCGATTTTCCGTCTGCAGTCAGGAGTGTGTCAGCTTTTCAGAGACACACTCACCAAGAAGGGCTTCGTCGAGATCCAGACGCCTAAAATCATCTCGGGTACACACATACACACGTACTCACACGTACACACACACACACACACGCGCGTACGTGCACAGTGTCCATTTCTGCACCCACATCCCACAGAAACATGCAGAACTGCAATGCCTTAATGGAGTGTGTGTGTCTGTGTGTTGTATCACGAGCATCATGTCACACCATGTCTCTCTCTCTCACACACTTTATCTTTTATAGTCCCCTTTTTTAGTTCCACCAATCAGATCTGTGGAGTCTTCTGACTGGTGACACTTGTGTAGTTCTGCGGTTTTTGTTACGCCCTATCCAGTGAGAAAGAAGAGAAAAAAAAATAACGATCGCTTTCACTTCCCCATGCTTGCCGCCGGCCAATCAGAGCGCAGCGTTTGGATTCGAAATTGGCGCTCTTTTCGGGTGTGCCACCTGTGGTTGGAAAAAGAAACACATTGTTCTGATGAAAAACCACATCCGGTGACACACACACACACGCAGAGTAGAACACACTGTCCTTTTTGACCACATACGTGTGAAATGTACTTTCGATCCTTATCGAAAGCATCAGTGGGTCTTGTTGCTATGGTGAGGCTGACAAACGTAGGTGTAATATTTAAATTCTGAAGCTTATCTTTTGTGAAGCATAATGTTTTGGCACCCCTCTACACACACAACCGCACCCCCTTCTAAAGCTAATCGGTTAAACGCCAGTGAAATAACGCAGTGATCAGGTGTTTGATCGCCGATTACGTTCCGCTCCGAAAGTGAAAATGAGCCCTGATGTAAACAAGCACGTAGAAGCAGGTCACCTTTGGATACCTGAATGACACACGTGAAACGACTTCCTGTTGTTTCATGTGCTAGATTTAGCCGTGTTTATCCTGCAGCAGCAGCAGCAGCGTGGCTCCAGGGGAAGAGCACTGATTTTACCTGAGAAGCTCCATATTCACAAAAACATCATCATCATCATCATAATAATTATGATACAAAAATTAGACAACTCTCACATCTCATGTTTTTAGCTGTGTTTATGTATGACATCACTTCCTGTAGTGCATTAGTACACAGATTAAAAACGCACACATGGACGTGTAGGTCTTGGAGAGAACTGTTACAGCTCCAGTCAGTTTTAAAATGTCCTGGTAATATAATATAACATCGTGTGTGTGTGTGTGTAGCTGCGAGTGAAGGAGGTGCGAACGTCTTCACCGTGTCCTACTTTAAGACGAGTGCGTACCTGGCTCAGTCTCCTCAGCTCTACAAGCAGATGTGTATCTGTGCTGACTTCGACAAGGTCTTCTGTGTCGGACCAGGTAGAGTACACAGACTCACACACACTCACTCACACACTCTCTCTTTCTCTCTCTCTCTCTCTGTCTCTCTCTCTCTGTCGCCCGCTCTCTCTCCCTGCCGGTCTATCTGTCTGTCTGCCCACCTGTCTGTGTGGTCAGTATGAGGTGTGTGTGATAGCTGTGTGTGCTCTGTGTAGTGATGAGTTCAGGACGATGAAGCAGATGCTCTGATGCGCTGAAACACAGTAAAGAATAACAGGAAGACAGGAGCGTGGGACTCTGGATAAAAGCGGAATAAGGTGAAATAAAGGTGAAGACGGAGGTGTGTGAAGAGGAGGTGAAGGTCAGACTGGAATCACGGCCTGGATCAGGAGAGCTCTTCTCTCTCTCTCTCTCTCTTCTCTTCTCTCCTCTTCTCTCTCCCCCCTCTTCTCCTCTCCTCTTTTCTCTCTCTCCTCTTCTCCTCTCCCCTTCTCTCTCTCTCTCTCTCTCTCTCTCTCTCTCTCTCCCCTCTTCTCCTCTCCTCTTTTCTCTCTCTCTCCCCTCTTCTCCTCTCCTCTTTTCTCTCTCTCTCTCTCTCTCTCTCCTCTTCTCCCTCTGGTATTAGAGCTGTTCTGGATATAAAGGCCCGGTTCTAGATGAGCTCTCTCCAGGTATCTTGGTCCGTTTCTCTCTGACAGCTGACGGAGGTGATGTAGATCTGGTCTCTGTCAGTATTTAACAGCTGTACTGATTGAAAGTTTATTGCGTTATTCTTCTTGGAAAATGAAGCGCGCGAGTTCCGAGAGAAGAAATGGACTGAAAGGAGTTTAGCGATAAGCCGTGTGATGTTTTTGTCAGCATGTGGTGGTTTGGGACTGCTCTGTTTCTCAGTGAACTTGTGAAAAGTCATTTAAACGCAGCAGAGGAAGAAGACCGGCTCGTTGGCATCCTCTAGTGGTCACATGACCGTACAGGTGAAACCCTGATGTGTCTCCAGAGCAAAAACAAGAATAATGAGTAGTAATAATAATATAAACTCACTGGGTTTGGTGTGTGTGTGTTTGTGTGTGTGTGTGTGTGTGTGTGTGTGTGTGTGTGTGTGTGTGTGTGTGTGTGGGTGTGTATCGTATGTCTGGCAGAGACATCTCCTTTCCCCAAAACTTTATTATATGACATTTAAATGTATTATTTACACAAAAGATATAACACTGGTGTTAAGAGAAATCAGAGATGTTCCTCTTTTACGGAACTCTTTTTACAGGTATGTGTGTGTGTGTGTGTGTTTGTAGGACGGTGACTCACACTCTCTCACACACCAGCGGTTTTGGGGTTCCCCTGGGTTCTCGATCTCAGGGAATCCCCCTTGTACAGAAAACCCCAGACCACAGAGTTCTTCAGTACAGCAGACTTAATGATCTGTATTACTAATATACCTCCCTCTCTCTCCCTCTCTCTCTCTCTCTCTCTCTCTGTCTCTCTCTCTCTCTCTCTCCCTCTGTCTCTCCCTCTCTCTCACTCTGTGTCTCTCTTTCTGTGTCTCTCTCTCTCGCTCTCTCTCTGTCTGTCTCTCTCTGTCTCTTTCTCTGTCTCTCTCTCTGTTGCTCTCTCTGTCTGTCTCTCTCTGTCTCTCTTTCTGTCTCTCTCTGTGTCTCTCTCTCTCTCTCTCTCTCTCTCTCTCTCTCTCTCTCTCTCTCTCTCTCAGTGTTCAGAGCTGAGGACTCGAACACTCATCGTCACCTGACGGAGTTTGTTGGTCTGGATATTGAGATGGCGTTTAATTATCACTACCACGAGGTCATCGACTCCATCACCGACACCATGGTGCAGATCTTCAAAGGACTCAGGGACAAGTGAGACACACACACACACACGTGTAATAATAAACTGTTCAGCAGGTTTTTACACAGTGCAGGGTCCCGTGATTTTCGGAGGAAATATGATTTATGTATCATCATGTGTTCAGAGACGAATAGGGAAAGTGTTTCCCCAAAATGTTGATGGTTGAGAGAAGTTTGTTCTCTAGAACCGAGAGGAAAAACCCCCAGCTGTGTGTGTTCTCTGGAACTGTTTGTTTTGGGGAGTATTGTCTGTGTACTAACTTTACTGCTTCGATATGGTGAGAGAGCAGTACGTGATGGTGCTCTGTAGCTGTTAGATCATCTGTAGTGTTCAATATCAAAAGCTGCTGACTCTGTGAAAGTCTCGGCTCTTCAATACTGTAGATCGTAGTGTAAAGGCTATTGCTGCCATCTAGTGGCCAAACAGAGTAAATAACTGACTCAATTTCAATCTCTCTCTCTCTCTGTGTGTGTGTGTGTGTGTGTGTGTGTGTGTGTGTGTGTGTGCGCGCGCGCGCGCGCTCCAGTTTCCAGTCGGAGATCCAGACGGTGTGTAAGCAGTACCCCAGCGAGCCGTTTAAGTTCCTGGAGCCGACGTTGAGGTTGGAGTTTACGGAAGCCGTCACTCTGCTGCGCTCAGCTGGAGTGGAGATGGGGGATGAGGAGGATCTCAGGTAACACACACACACACATTCTGTTTGTACCCAGTTTTAGTTATTAATAAATTTATTTAAATATTTGACTTCCTCAGCACTCCTAATGAGAAGCTGCTCGGCCGGCTCGTCAAAGAAAAGGTAATAATAATAATAATAATAATAATAATAATGAACTGGTTTTATTTACATTTTATTCTACTTTGGAGGAAAATATCTAATTCAGTCTGATCCTGTAACGGATCCTTTAAAGGACACCGATTAGAATTGGATTTGGAAAAGATTTTTTTTTATTTGCTGTGTGGAGTGTTGGGTGTGGAGTGTTGGGTGTGGAGTGTGGGGTGTGGAGTGTGGGCTGTTGTATATTGTGCAGAATATGGTAACGTATCGATGTGTTCGTGTGCTGCAGTATGATACAGATTTCTACGTCCTGGATAAATATCCTCTGGCGGTGAGGCCGTTCTACACCATGCCCGATCCCCACAACCCGGTGAGTCTCTGTCTGCTTTACACTGCTCATCTGATCCTCTACAGCATGGCTAATGTGTGTGTGTGTATATGTGTGTGTGTGTGTGTGTGTCAGAAATACTCCAACTCATACGACATGTTTATGAGGGGAGAGGAGATCCTGTCTGGAGCTCAGAGAGTCCACGACGCTCAGCTGCTCACAGAGAGAGCACTTCATCACGGCATCGGTAATCTCTCGCTCTCTCTCTCTCTCTCTCTCTCTATCTCTCTCTCACTCACACACACACACACACACTCTGCAGAACTATATTTTGTTTTTCTGACATTTTTAAGATTAATGTGTGAAATGTATAACAGCTATAAACGTGAGTCAAGTGATTCGACTCAGTGATTCAAATGATTTGATTCAGTTGTGAATCAGTACTGATACAGTGTGAAGTCACTGCTCTTTAATTTGGATTGTAACTGATCAAACGTGTGTGTGTGTGTTTAGACTTGGAGAAGATTAAATCCTACATCGACTCGTTCCGTTACGGAGCTCCGCCCCACGCTGGAGGAGGAATCGGTAAGAGACTATCCTCTGTTTCTTTCTTCACTACTTAGCACACTTGATTGTGATTTAGGACGTAGCCCGAGTCTTATGTTCTAAATGTTACTCACTTAGTTAAATAGTAGTGTGCTATCTGGACTTTGTAGTGTGCAGTAGTACTGTGTGCTGTTGGGACGTAACCGAACTCTTGGGTTGAGATAACTTTACATATACTCTTTAGCACACTACAGTAAGATTTGGGACACACCCAAAGTGCAGAAAGTATTTATAGCAAGTCTTAACCATATTTCACTAGAGTATGGTTTGGGACGTGGCCCGAGTTCTCTCCTGTTTGTGGGAAATGTTCACGCACTGTTATGCGATGTGATACATAACCCAAGTTTAAAAATACTAGCATGCTAAATAGTGTGCGAAAACGTACCTCCAACAACATAAGCCATGTCCCAAATGTGTGTACTGTCCCAGTATATGTACTGTTGCCCTAGAGTCAAGTATTGTCTCTTGTTATTAAGTACACTAGTATGTGACTTTGTTTAACGTTTACAAGAGTAGTTTCCCAAATACCATCATGACTTTGACTGAGTACACTATTAGGAAATTAGTGTACAGTAGTATGTGATTTGGAAAACAGCCCAAGCCTAATTAACGGTGTGCTAGCTCTGTAGCATAATATTGGCTTGTAATTTGGGGCAACCAAATTCTAAACAACCCAAGTCTAAATACTAATGTACTACTCAATAGCATAATTAAAATGGTTTCTGATTTGGGATACAGCCCAAGGTCTTATATTGTGTGAGGTCAATTTTAACACAATACTTAGTGTGCACTACTCTGTGATTTGGGACACGGCCCGTGTCTGAGCTCTAGTATACCCTGATGATTTAATTGGCCACTGTTTTGATGTGCTGTTTAGTGTAGTGCTGTGTGACTTGGAACACAGCCCGATCTGTATGTGTGTGTGTGTGTCCTCTGTCAGGTTTGGAGCGAGTCACCATGCTGTACCTCGGGCTACACAACGTGCGTCAGACCTCCATGTTCCCCCGTGACCCCAAGCGCCTGACACCCTAAAGGTCAACGGTGGCACTTCCTGGCTGACCTCACTAACACACACACACACACACACACACAGAGGTTATGGGATCTCTCCGTGATTAAACGACGATAATAAATTAAAACCAGCTCATTTTTTAACATTTGATACTGATGTGTACGATGAGGTCAGTCCTGACTGGTGAAGGGACAGAGTGAACATTAAACAAGTGTACTTCAATCTGTATAAAGGGAATCTGTGCTCTAATGGTGGTAAAGGGGTGGGTCAGGCCATGTCTCAAACCACACAATACTGCACTAAATCGTGTGAAAGTATTATGGCAGTGTTTTTGACAGTTCTACAGTCTGTAATTTTTGGTAAAGTCAAGTAATACATATTGATGTAGCGTTTACTACGCTAGTATGTGATTTAGGACGTAGCCCAGGACTTAAAAATAGTGTGCTTAATAACATGCCACTAAATACTAGTGTACTAAACGTCCTGATTATGATGTTTTGTGTATTTAATCATGTGGTTTGGGACGCAGCCCGAGTCGTACACTGTCTGAGGTAAAAGTTTTGACACACTCGCACACTGCAGTGTACTAGGGTGTGGATTGGGACGTGGCCCAGGTCTTATACTGACTAAGATAAACTTTGAGTTCAGGTAGTTGTTTTCTACAGAAATCATGTTTACTGCCTGAGTGCGGAGGAGGACGAGTTTTAAACATCAGAGCAGTTTAATAAATAAATAAAGACATTACTAATGAATTAAAGAACAGATTCTCATTACTCTAACACACACGTGTGCGACTTTTTATTTACTCAAGAAGAAAACTTCAAAGGAAAATGAGGGGAAAAGGAAGGAAAAAATATGACAAGGGAGTGAAACAAAAAGAGTGAAAGGTGAAAGAAGAAAGATGATGAATCACAACTGCTCACGTGCAGCAGTGAAAAAAAGAATGAAGGTAAGGAACAAAAAAAGAGGATGGACTGATGGGTGGATAGACCGATAGATAAATAGATGTACTTTATTGTAATTAAGGGGGAAAAGAGAGTAAAATAAAAACTAAAATATTTAAAAGCTTGTAAAGAAAGAAAAACAATGAAGAGAGGACAAATGTGTAAAGAAAATGAATGTTTAAAAGCAATGTAATGAAAGGAAAACGGAAGAAATCTCTGTTCATCAGACACGGAAACAGAAAGCAGTAAAACAAAAAGAATGTAAGTGAAGATAAATAAATGAAAAACAGAAAAATAAGGGAGGAAAGATCAAATCTAAACAGAAGTGATGGAGAAATAAGGGAAGGGAGAAATGCGTGTTATATATGGCTGTGTGGAGTACAGCTCCCTCTAGAGGTGAATTTGGACAAAACTTCACGTCACTTAGTCACTATAAAGCTTGGTCTGAATAAACCACACTGTTGAGACACGTTCACTTCCTGTTCGGGGACTTCACTGTCACGTTAGTTTTGTGTGATTGGCCTCACGATGCAGTGATCCAACTTTGCTGATGATTGGACAAATTTTTTTTTTTTTAATTCACAATGGTGGGAAATCCAATTTGCAGAAGCTACTTTAAACTCGGCTTGACCTGAAGAATCTTGGGAATCGAGTTTCTACGATGTTGTATTGTTATTATAGTAAACGTTTCCATATTTGGCCTGAAGGTGGTGCTATAGTGCTGGAGTGGTGTACATTAGAACTTCATACACACTGGTGGAAGTGTTCTGATTTTACATAACGTCCAAATCCGCTAAGGTGCTTGGCCCTTAAAATACAACGTAATGAAGGAGAGAAACTTTTTTTTACAATTATCGCAGACTCGTCTTCTGAAGGTAAAAAGGTTTATTACAGAAAGATGGTTAATACAGGATAGAATAATGAGAGCGCTCTGAAGCCCTTGTACTAAACCACTACTATATATGTGAAACACAGAGCATGACATAATTGAGGCAGGTCAAACAGGCTTTGTTTTAGGATCTTGGAAGTTGTTTAGACGAGCCTTGAACAGAAGAACATGTTTGTGTCTGCGTAAGCAGATAAACATCCTGTACTGATCTCACTGACATGACGTGGCCTTCTTAGGCGTTATCCTCACCTAAGAATGAAATAGAACAAGAATAAAACTATTACAAAGTAAAAGAGTCGTTTCCCTCACATTTCCCCCATTTTATCATCACAAAATATGATAACTAAAATTAACAGAAATTACAATGCTGTGAATACATCAGAACTTCAGAATCCTTTCACGGTTCAACTGAATTCATCATAAAACAGACATAATGAAGGTGCTAAGGCTGTTTTTATGGATATAAAGTATCCTGCCATCGAGCAAGCTCATTTAGGGTGAAATGAGAATCGTCATGGTCAAAGGAATATTTACAATAGGTGTGAAATGGATGTCAATGGGTCGTCATCGTCAGTGTCGCTGGGAGGATCTAGTTCCCAGTCAGGTTTAGGATACAAGTCAGGTTGGTCATCATAGGGATCGTAATCAGTCTTTGTCAACATCAGCGTTTGGTCATTAGTGATTTCAACGAGCGTGACAGACTGCTCCGAACGAGAGAAACAATACAAGGCAAAATGAGCAAGACGAGAAGAATCACTGCACCTATTGGTAGACAGACGGTTAATATCCAGGAGCCCCATCCCCCAAGTACCGAGTTCAGCCAATCAAACCCCGTCTCGCTAGTCTGTGGAGGGTTGCGTATCGCGGACCGCACGTGTTCAATGATAGAATAATTGTTATGTGTCTGCGTGACGAGCGGACGTGTGACGACGTGTGGGTAGCACTGTTGGCAATGATTCTTCTGACGAAAGGCGATACAGAACGGTTTACAGAGGCGGCCAATATCTTGGCATACGGGCTTTTAACTACTAATTGTAGTCCAATCTGCAGTAATAGTCTACTAAAGAACTTTGCGGGCTGATGTGGGACCTATTGAAATCACGTCGCCTTAGGTACTTAGTCCCATCACCACGATCAGCTAAATACCAAATTTGGGTAAAAGTGTGTGCGTCATGCACTCTTTCTGCTGCAACGATGTGATTGGCGTGATTGATCATTAAGTCTTCCACCCAATAAACTTCAATATCGTGCTTTGGTTTATCTTTCCAGCTTAAGGGTCTACCCCGGACCCTCAGTGTTGTCGGGAAAGGTCCGAGTGATTTGTGAGTTTATTTCTATGACGGGGCTTACTCACAGATACCACCTATACCAGGAGAAGGATGTATGATTAGGAATAGGTTTGTATGTATGAGCGGATGTGCAGGTCAACATCTAATGATTTGTGTCTAGTCCTCAACAGTAGTCTGTGGTCAGGAAGCTTTGGGGAGTAAGAGGTACGGTAGCAAAGTCACGTCATCTAACCTCTGTCCTGGTCACGTGGCTATATATTACGCACTAATGAAGTTCAGTCCTCCTAAGAATACAGTTTGAGTCGTCAACATTTTCTCCAAAAACTACATGTCCATGATTTCACAGGCTACTAGATACCACTTGGTGTGAGAATGTGTGTTTGAGTGTAGTGTGTCATGTGTGTGGGTGTGTATATGCAGATTGTTGCTCGTGAGTGTCGGTCCTCCTAGAGGCCTCTTGAAAGAGAATTACGGTCTAGTTCTCCTATTGCAGTCCCGTCTTCTCCAGCTCAGTGCTTGGCTCTGGTACTCTCCTGCACTGGCTCACATGCATCCATGTGGCTCTCTGGTTGACTTTCACCACGGAGCGAGTGATGAAAAGGATCTAGAAAGGCCCCGACCACTGTGGCTTGTTCCACCTGGTCCTGCGGAAGTCCTTGATCACGATCCACTCTCCGGGCTTCAGATCACGCAGCGGAACCGTGGCTAGATCTGGAAATGCCGCCTTTACCTGCTTGTGGATAGAGTGCAGAGCAGACGACAGGGTTGCACAGTAATTTAACATTACCTCATCACATGCTGCAGCATCGGGAAGAGGAGCTGTGGCAGGTCCAATTCCTGTGTGTGGAGGTCTCCCAAACAGTATCCCAAAGAGGCTGAGGCCATCCTAAGCCTGTTTCAGAACAGCATTTGCTCAATCTGTTTTTTTGTGTCCCATTTTCTCTCTCTACCAAACCTTACTAGCTTGATGATATGCACAGTGCTGCTTTAATTCAATACCCAATTATTCACCCATCTACTTAATGGCATGACTCACAAAAGATGTGCCATTATCACTGGAGATTATCATTATCACTACCGCATCCGAGTCCTGTTTGGACGTAGGGACGTGGCCTTCTCTACCTTCAAACCTCAACCCACGTTATGAGTTGCGCAAACAGCATAAACAAAATTATTATTATTATTTTAGAGTAATTAGAGAAACCAATGCTTTATCACAGCTATCCATTCCCCCCTTTTTGACGCATGGTCCCTGCCATGCGTCAACTTTGAAGACAAGGACAGCCCTGGGGGCATCGCCAAACTCCGTCAACAACCGTGCGGCCTGCTTTGCGCCACACAGCCTTTTCCTCCACCGTAGCCCGTGCTTGGAGGTCTGAAAGATGTAAAGAAGGAGTGATTATTTTCTTTTGAGTTTTGGGACCATAGATGCAGCTGTTTACTTTGCTGCACTGTCCGCTCAAGCGTTTCCTAGGAAAATAGGGTCTAATTTGTTAGTGTGTGCATCACATTTGCATACTGCAATCATTTTGGGGAGTAGGACTGCGTCCAGCAGTTCGGAGACAAGTTTGTGGTGGGCTATGTGTGTTCCTGAACTCGTCAGGAAGTTCCGGTGTTTCCAAATTGTCCCCAAATCATGTACTACCTCAAAGGCATATCAACTGTCTGAAAAGATATTTACCTACTGTCCCTCAGCATGTCTTCATGCCTCTATGAGGGTGTACAGTTCAGCTGCTTGTGCTGAAAGGTTTGAGGGGAGACTTCCTGATAGACCGTCTCGTGTGCGGTCACTACTGCATAGCCCACGCGATTTTTACCTGTCTCTGGGTCACGTGACGCTGACCTGTCCACGAAGGGGATCCGATCTGGGTTTTCCAATGGAACATCCTTCAGGTCGACTCTAGCAGAGTTCGTTAGTCAGTACAACACAATCATGTGGTTCTCCGTCTCCCTCTGTTGGAAGAAGAGTAGCAGGGTTAAGGACAGTACATCATTTTATAGTGACCTTCGGCATGTCTAGTAGTATAGTGTTATGGTGCAGCCACTGTTGGGTGGACAGATGTGAGGTTTTCTTTTCAAGTAGGAGTAACAACACCTCACGTGGAACCAAGAGGATCAATTCTGAGTAACCTACCAGGTCTCTGGATGCCACCACAGCTTTCTCAGCTGCTGCTACTGCACGTACACACGGGGGAAACTCTGTGGCGACTGGATCCAACTTACCTGAGAACGAGCTGTCCAACCTGTCGCATATGCCATCTCTCTGAGCGGTGCTTCTAGAACGGTATAGTTTCGAACGAAGGTTCTTCAATACGAACACATACCTAGCATAGAGAGAACTTGTTCTTCGTCAGAGGCTTGGGAATCTTCTGGATTGCAGATACTCTTTCAGCGGAGAGTTTCTTTCCCTTTGCAAAAATGTCATGACCCAAGAAATCTCACTTCTTGTTGTTCATACTATAATTTGGCGAGACTAACTTTATGTCCCTCTTTGGCAAGATGCTGCAACAATTTAATGGTGTCAGTTTCACACTGTGCCCTGGAGAGAGTGGTAGAGGTGCTAAGCTGTCCTTTAGCATTTGGTTGTATATCGTTAGTGACTCTCAATACCCTTAACACAAGCGAGTGAAAGTGTAAGGATGTCCGTCAAATATGAATGCAAACTGATTGTATTTTTTCAAGAGATATACTTTAAAAAATGCATTAGCTAAATCTATGACTGAAAACCATTCGCTATTTGCTGGAACCTGGTGTAATATAGTGTAAGGATTTGGCACGTCTGGAGCTCTCTGTTTAAATATTGGAGTTTAAATATTGGAGTGCGCACTGACTAATCAGGACAGCGAACAATGACCCCTGTCTTCAATAATGAATAGAAATCTGGTCCAATGCCCTCAAAAGCTTCTGATTTAAAAGGGTATTGAGATTGTCTGGGCCTAAAGTCAGATTTGGGCGTGATCACGACTGGTAGTGCACTTCTAATCAGGCCTACATCATGTTTCCCTTGGGCCCACAGCCCGAGAGGCACCTTCTTCATTTGTGGGTGTGTCTCTAGGGGTTTGCCATGAGCAGTCGTCGTAGTTCATGAGTGGTGGGTCTGAATTCTCTGCGGAATATCTGAAGTTCATCCCCAAACTTTCGTCCTCCTGCTTCGCGGAGCACCAGCAGATGCGTCATCCTGATGTCTTCCAATGTCCAGGGTCTGTGAAGTAGCATAGGGCCTCCTTCCCTGGCCACTTCGTGCACTGTCCCTTCTCTGTCCGATTTTGTTGGTCTGAAGCCCTCAGGCAGCAACGTTTTGGTCCCTTCACTTGGGATCTCGTGTGTAACGCCACAGGTGAGGATAGGACGGCTGGAGCATAGTTCGGCGGGGGTTGGTGGCTCAGTTCCGACAGGTTCGGATGGAGTGGCGTAGGCTGGGCCGCCTCATCGTGAGGAGGTGCCTCTGACACTGCAGGAGGGTTAAGATCATGCTGGCATATTGGGTAAATCTACAAGGGCATAGCAGGGTGCACCCCATGAAAGCCATCTTACAAGAATGCTCAGAGTTTTATAGGACTAACTTTAATATCTTCGGATGGTTAGGAAATACAAAGGCACAAAATGCAGGTCTCAGTCAGCTACAAGTAAGCCCCATTGTGGCGATACCAACTGTACCACCCTGGAGATTCATAAAACCATCTGTAGATACAAGATTACAACAACTATTAAAAGAGAATTCTAAAATATCACCACAAGGGATAATAATTCAAAACTATATGGACCAGTATCAGGAAAATTACTCATACATACAGATGGGTCAAAACAGCCCGATTCCTCGGTATGAAGTAGAAATCAAAAAAACGAGCAACCGTTCATTTATCAGTGTACACTGTAGAATTATTAGGAGTTCTATTGGCACTGCAGCCAGAAAAAAAAATCATCAGAACCAAGATGTCGCTATAGCTTCCGACGGTCTATATGCAATTTCAAGCATACAGTCTGGGAAAACATCATGCAGACAAGACATTGTCTACTAAATACTTTATCTGCTTCTCATACTTCATGATAAGGGGCTGAATGTTTCCTTCTTCTGGGTTCCTGCACATGTAGGGGTAGAAGGAAATGAAACTGTGGATGTACTGGCAAAAAGATCGATAGAACATGAAACGGTTGATATACAAATACCATTAAGTAGAGCAGAGATCAAAACCATTATAAAGGGACACACACATAAAATATGGCAGGAATACTGGGACATAGCTGACACCGGACGACATCTATATATTATACAAAAACAAGTGGGCATGAGTGTGAGGCAGGGCAGAAACCCAAAGGTAGAGACGATAATTACTCGTCTTAGAATAGGTCATGTTGGCTTAAATCTAGCATTAAACAGAATAGGAAAACACCCCACTGGACTCTGCACACATTGCAGTACACAAGAGACAGTGAAACACATTCTGTTAGACTGCAAAAGGTATGAGGAGGAAAGAACTGAGCTAGAGATGCAGATTGGACAACAAAACATGACACTAGAGAACTTGCTGGGGAAAACATCTGGGAAAATGCACCGCCCCCTAATGAACTATTTAAAAATACTGGGATAAGTGAGAGACTTTAGTAATCTAGTAGGAATATCTAGTATATAATTATTTATCTCTTTATTTTCTTTTATTTATGTAGTACTGTTTTGGTATTGTTATTATTATTATTATTATTATTATTATTATTATTATTATTATTATTATTATCCATTTTATTTTATTTTTCTGCCAATCTACTGCCCACACTCCAGTCCAGTAGGTGGCGGTAATTCACCTTTAGCTGGTTTGCCAACCACCATTAAAACAAAAAGAAGTAGTAGTAGAAGAACCGGACTGAAGGAGGAACGAGAGCGCAGAACTTATCATGAAGTTAGCTACAAACATTCTTCCCTTTCGGAAAAAAATAAAATAAAAAAAATAACCCAATAATGAGCCCCTGAGCTGCGGTTTCTTCTGGCCCTCGGTGGCGACATAAATTTCTCCGTCGGAGGTTCGCTATCTCCATTTCACATGCCACCTCTGATTATTATTTTTTTTCTCTTCTAAAGCCATTTCAGGACACTGAGGCCGGGCAGATGCAGTACATTCTCTCAAACGCCAACTTCCTGTTATGTGAGCGCCCACACACTCTCTCTCATAGTACAACGTGTGAATTTTAATTGCTCTTCCCTCATCCGTTACACGTGTAGAAAACACACGTGACGGTTCCTGAATGGGGAAAATACACAGACTTCTTCTGGAGATTAGCATGACAGAACCAGGAAACTTTCCTGAATGCTGATATATAGTATATTTAAATTAAAAATGCAGGCTCGAGGCTGTATTCGGAATTGCCGGCTTGAGAGGCATACAGGGAAAGTTCCTCATATTCAGAATCAGATGTTTAAACGTTATTAAAGAATCATCTGCAGGTTTAAAGGCAATTGTTTAGTCGCTAGACTTTGAAATATCTGGCAACCTCTGAGGTGTAAAATTAAAAATCGACACTATAAAGCCTGGATTAGACCGTATAACTACATAATGGTAGTCGCAAACTCGCTAGTAAACTACTCGGACAGGTTAGCAAGCAGAGCGGATAGCTAATTCTTTAATAAATAAATAAATAAATAAAGCTAATTCGTGGCTAACATGCAAGATGTTTTTAAATTAATGTTTAGGTCCTATAAAGTCTGGATTAGACATAACTATATTTTACAGATGTGTTTTATACTGTTTATCATGCACGAGTTAGCTAGCTAGCAATTCAGGATAGACGGGTTAACAAAGAACAATAAAAACACAAAGTTGACTGAGAAGGCCGTTGCTAAGCAACTGGCAAAAGAGTATTGGAACAGAAATGTTGGAAATGTAAACATTTCCCTCAGATGTGTTGGTAAATTTGTGAAAAAAGGCTCACGGTGGCTAATATGATGCTTCGGTTACACTTAGCATAAACTGCTAACTCCTGTTTGTTCCACCGTATTGAGAAACTTCAGCGTCACGCTTAGGATTTAAGATTTGTTCCCGTGTCCTCTGTGGGGCTCTTGTGAATCGCTAATGAGCAGATTAGCATGCAGGCTCTTAGCTACCGAGAAGGCAACAATAGCTAAATGTTTTGTTCCGCAGTATCTAATTAAGAACACTTCTCTGCAGTGCTCTTAAACATAAGCATTAGGGACTATCCAATTAACCCTAAAGAGTGAGCTAGGCTAATATTGTTAGTGTCTCTGCTGATATAAAGGACTGTCATTGTGTATTTGTGTCATAACGAGGTCTAAAAGCTTTTACTAAGTCACTAAATTCATGCTAAATACCCAAACAGGAAGTACTTACCAAGGATTAGTTGAGGATTAGCCAAAGCGTTATCGTTAACAACATGCTAACGAACGTTTTCTTTAGCCTGTAAGCCTTTCTTCAGCGATTCAGAGAATCATTAAGAGAGTCATTTAGTTCAGAGGACTATTCAGTGAGTCGTTTACATTATTCAGATTATCATTCATTGAATCGTTTGTTACGCAAATGAATTAAAAGAGTCTCTTGAATTACAGTATTCAGCGAGTCATACAGAGAGTCTTTAATTTAATCCATTCAGATAGTCATACAGTGAATTATTTGTTATGCAGACATTAAAAGAGTCGTTTAATTTATTCATAGAGTCGTTCAAAGAGTCATTTTAGTTATCGAACTGAACTGTGTGACTCTCTGGGTGAATAAAAGACTCTCAGAAACGCTTTCATGACTCTTTTAATGTGTTTAAGTGAGTCGTCCAAAAAGTTGGTTATTACACTGAATCACTCAGAGCGTCATTCAGATATTCGTTTGTGAATCTCTGAATGACTCTCTGAGTGACTTTCCGTTGGAGAAATATGAAATATGAAAATATGTGTCTGCATATTTTTTTTATTGTATTTGTATTTTAAAAAATTGTTTTATTTATTATTATATGCTTTGTTTCTTTTATATATTATATTCTTTACATTTTATTTATTTTACAGATGAATAAATGAATAATATTTTTGTAAAATATTATGGATTCATTCTTTTTTGTGTAAATATATGTTACATATGTTACTTTTTCATTTATCTGCTGTTTCTCTATTTTTTTTTTTTTTTTTTTTGGTTTTTAAGGATTTAAGTTGATAAATAATTCCTTTCTTTTTTACTATTTTGAAGTAGATTTTCTTTTCATAAAACCTGATGAAAGTGAATATTTTATGCATGTTTTCAGTTGTATTTTTCATCCTTTTTTAACTTTTATATCGATGTAAACGGATGCATATTTTACAACATGTTTTTAAAAATGTATTCTTTGTGAAAACATGTTTTATGTACATCAGGTTTTGTTTGTGTATAATTTTTTTGAGACTGGATAATACGGGGTGGATTGACTTTAATTTTCAGCTTTTAAAATGTAATTTTTTTTTTTTTACATTTTTTATTGGATTTTTCTACATAATCTCATTCAGTTTTCAAACAGTCACAAAATTTTATTACATTCTATTTTAAGTTGCATATTTAAGCCTATCTCACATATATATATATATATATATATATATATAGAGCGAGAGAGAGAGAACGTGTGCGTGCGTGTGTGTGTGTGTGCGTGTGTGCGTGTGTGTGTGTGTGCTGTAATTAGGCCAATTATCTGCTTCATTCTGATGTAAATGAGTTCCCCTGTGTACTGTTTCTTGTTGTTGCCTGTGTGTGTGTGTTCCCAGGTACACTGGGTTTGTCTCCCATTCTCA
Organism: Ictalurus furcatus; assembly: GCF_023375685.1. Taxonomy (NCBI): domain Eukaryota; kingdom Metazoa; phylum Chordata; class Actinopteri; order Siluriformes; family Ictaluridae; genus Ictalurus; species Ictalurus furcatus. Next base: position 952,234 of record NC_071260.1, on the reverse strand, counting down.
GCGCTCTAATGAGATGTGGTGAGTATCAGACAGGTGGAGTGGGTGGAGATGAAAGTATGGAGATATAATAGGTGATCATGTGGCTACACTGAAGCCACATCAACACTGCAGGTTTACAGGAAACACCCCCTATCATCATCATCTCTTGGCTGACAGGAGTGGAAGCCGATGTGGAATTCTCAAGGTTTGTATGTTCTGAGATGCTTTTCTGCTCACCCCGGTTGTACAGAGTGATTATTGCAGTCTGTTTGTTCTCCTCTGCATGATTTTATACACTGTGATGCACCTGATTGGCTGATTGTATATTGAAGACACGTAAAAGCTTTAAAAAATCGCGAGTGGGGTATTACTGATGTATTTTATGTCGTAGAGTAAAACGTTAACCAGAGAACTTATCCCAAAACCCGTTGACTTTGGGACGATGGAACCAGAAGTGCTAAAATATCAGGAGGGATGAAAAATATTACACCTTTAAACAAGCTGACCGTGATCCTGGTTGGGTGTTTTTATCCCGTTACGGGTGTAAATGTGAAGGAATGTGTGGGAGGATGATGATTCTCTGCGTCCTCAGCTATAACACACACACACACACTAAAGCAGATTCCTCCGTGTCATCACATGTCGAGGCCCAGGTTCTCAGCTCCCCGGTTCTGAGTGATTGTGAGTGTGGATCTGTTTCAGCCTTCAGGCTTCAGCTCAGAGAAACACAATAGAGAAGCAGAAAAAAATTTCTGACGAAAAAGTGCAGTGATGTTTACCAACTCGAAAACGGCCTCTTAGGTTTAGCAACATCGCTGTAATCCTCGAAAATGATATAAAGATCACCAAAGACATGTCAAGATGCCGGCTATACATTAGCTGATCAAATACCGCTGGATTAAACCTAAGTCCCACCCTCACAAATACGGTGTCTGATATTACGGGAGATCAACTTGTTCGAATTTTTGACCGTCAAACCGAATGTCTAACCCTAATCTAGTCTCATGTGAAATACAAATGTGCTGAAATTCTGTCTAAGGGAGAACAGTCCCTCAAGGATTTCGTGATTTTGCCATCGAAGATATAGTGTGGTGCCCGATGAGTCCTAAAGCCAAATGAGTTTGGTGAAAACATACTGGAAAACAAAGATGTTCGAAGGCTGTATTTTATAATCGTTCATGCCTCAACCCCCTCTTGGACCTTTTGGGTGTTAGTGTTGGCAAACTTTTTTGGAGTGTGTTGCAGTCATCAGATTTAAATGAGTGTATATTTTCAAATATAAAGTAAAAGATCAAACAACATGTTAATAATGTGTTTTCAATATTGTACAGGGTGAACTGAATTTTCAAAGGATTTTTATTATTAATTTTTTTTTGCATTTTAAATACCATCCCAATTTTTTGCCCGCTTAGCTCCTTTTCAAATATATATATATATATATATATATATATATATATATATATATATATATATATATATATATATATATATATATATATATAAAGCATGCATGCAAGATTGATAATAGAAATATAAATTAAATATATCTTCACTAAACCTTAATGAATTGTGCCTTTGCCACCCATACTACAACTTTTAATTTAAAAAGTCTGCCAATGCAGAGATGAGTAAGTAGTAATAGCACTAGTAACCGAGTAGTTAACTGGCTTGTTGTCATGGCAACAGGTTCAAAGAACGGATGAATCCACGAACAATCCAATCCAGCTCGGTAATCCACGCACTAAAAGCGAGGCCCTGGTCCAGTTTTTATTCAGCAGTGGCGTTCAGGTTACTACTGGTTTTTCTGGTTTTCTTGGCATCACGTGGCTGATAATTATCAATAAACTACTCTGTGTACGATCAAAACAGAGATGGGTATTACGCTGTTATGCTCACGTGCTATCGTTCTTTATTTCAGATACGTTTCCCCAGAAATTGTATTATTCTTTTTTATTTGATATCTTGGCGATAAATGGTAACAAGTCACTCTTACACCCTGAGGTTTATTATTGTTATTATTATTATTATTATTATTATGGTAACTAAAGCTCGTTTTTGCAACACTGTTCAGCTAGGATTGCAGCACGTGTTTGTGTGGATATAAAGCAGAAAAAAGGAAGCTCGGCAGCAAGTAACCGTTTATTACTTCACACGTGAAGAGTTCAACAAGACACTGGATGATACTTGTGTGTGTGTTTCTCTGTGGCATGGTGTGTGGTGAGGAAAGCGTATCCGCTGTTATTTTTGGTCTTGTGGTCTCGAGATGCTCGCAGTGTGTAGAAAGCAGGTACAGTGAAAGTGCGTGTGGTTAGCAAACCACTGCAGGGGTTAAATACAGGAATTGCGCAGTAACGTTAAAGAAAAACCCTATGTAAATAAGATGGAGAGCAGGACCAAGGTGGAGTTACACCACAGAGTGAGCTCAGGGTTTCTATCGAGTGTATCCTCACTGTTGTGTCGCAACATACATGTCAAAATAGAGCCTGACCTTTCTGAAGTGGCTGGCTGTGTTAAAAACACTCGCTAATAACGAGTAGCTGCTTCTAATTTCTGTCACCTAACCGTGCCACATAGTTCTTTTAGTGTGTGTGAGTGAGTGAGAGAGAAAGTGAGGGAGCGAGTGAGAGACGTTTTCCCTCAAGGCATGAGCTTGTGATCCAAACAAAACCGAGGGTGCTAAAATTTTCACACCCATTGAACATTAACCGAGTGTATGCATTGTTATCAACTGACAATAAAAATACTAGTTGCTTGTTTTCTGTGGCTGAATTCCAAAGATTTTCTTGTGGTTTATGTAGGGCCCTAGGTAGGGGCTATAATGTTTTTATTCCACACCCTGTGCAGTGAGCACAGTGAAGAGTTAGTCATTTGGGATTCAGCCACATTTGGTGAAAGAAATGTAAAATTACTGTCAGTTTACATCTGCCTCTCTCTCTCAGTCTCTCTCTGTCTGACTCTCTCTCTCTCTCTGTGTCTCTGACTGTATCTCTCTTGCTCTCAGTATTACAAAGGAGAGCATAGTGGACATGGAGGCCATGTTACAGAAGGTGGAGAAGAAGATTGAGAGCTGTTCTCAGCAGGATGTAGAGCTGCACATCCAAAGGGTAAAGCATACTACTACTTCTACTGATACTACCACAACTACCACCACCACTACTGATACTAGCAGAACTACCGATACTACCACTTCTACCTCCACCACTACCAATACTACCACTACTACTACCACCACCACCACCATTACTACTACCACCACCACCACTACTACTGATAATACCACAACTACGACCACCACCACTACTAGCACCACAACAACCACTACCAATACTACCACTTCTGGTACCACCACTACTACTATCACCACGACCACAACTACTACCACCACCACTACTACTGATACTACCACAACTACGACCACCACCACTACTACTACTACTACTACTACCACTACCACCACTACTACGACTACAACCACCGCCACCACTGCTACTACTACCATTACCACCACCACCACTACTACTACCATTTCTACTACCACTACCACCACTACTACTACCACTGCTAATACCACCACCACCACTACTACTACCACTACCACCACCACTACTTCTACCAGCCCCACCAACACTACTACTACTACCACTACCACCACTACTACTACTACCACCACCGGCACCACTACTACTAACACTACTACTACACCACTACCACTACCACCAGCACCACTACTATTACCACCACAACTACTACTACCACTTCTACCACCAACAACACCACTACTACTTCCACCACCACAACTACTACCACCACCACCACTACCACTAAAACTACTACTACTACCACTACCAACACCACCACTACTACTACCATTTCTACTACCACTACCACCACTACTACTACCACTGCTAATACCACCACCACCACTACTACTACCACTACCACCACCACTACTTCTACCAGCCCCACCAACACTACTACTACTACCACTACCACCACCACTACTACTACCACCACCGGCACCACTACTACTAACACTACTACTACACCACTACCACTACCACCAGCACCACTACTACTACCACCACAACTACTACTACCACTTCTACCACCAACAACACCACTACTACTTCCACCACCACAACTACTACCACCACCACCACTACCACTAAAACTACTACTACTACTAATACCACCACTACTACTACCACTTCTACTACTACCACCACCACTACTACAACCACCACCACAACTACCACCACCACTACTACTACCACCACTACTACTACCACCACTGCTACCGCCACCACTACTACTAATACTACCACCACCACCACTACTACTATTACTACCACTTCCACTACCACCACTTCCAGTACTACTACTACTACTACCACCACTACTATTACCACCACCACTACTACCAGCCCCACCAACACTACTACTACTACTACCACCACCACTACAACTACTACTACTGCCACAACTACTACTACTACTGCCACCACTACTACTACTACTACTGGTACCACCACCACCACTACTACCACTACCACCACCACCACTACTACTACCACTACCACCACCACTACTACTACCAGCCCCACTAACACAACTTCTACTACTACCACCACTACTACTACCACAACCACCACCACCACCACTACTACTACTACCACTAACACCACCAACACCTCTACTACCACTACTACTACCACCATCACCACTATTAATACCACTACCATCACCACTACTACTACCAGCCCCACTAACACTACTACTACTACTACTACCACCACCACTACTATTACTACTACCACCACCACCACCACTTGTACTACTACCACCAGCACAACCACCATTACTACTACCACCACTACTACTGCCACCACCACCACTACTACTACCACTACCACTACCACCACCATCACTGCTACTACTAATACCAACACCACTACTGCTACCAACGCTACTACTACAACTTCCACCACCACCACTACCACTACTACAACCACAACTACCACTACCACAACCAATACCACCCCAACTACTACTACCAGCCCCACCAACACTACTACTACTACCACCACCACTACTACTACTACCATCACCACCACCACCACTACAACCACCACCAACATTACTACTAATACCGCCAGCACTACTACCACCACCAGTACTACTACACCTAGTACCACCACCACTTCTACTACCACCACCGCCACCACTACTACTACCACCACCAGCACTACTACTACCACTACCACCACAACTACTACCACTACTAGTACCACCAACAATACTACTACCACTACCACCACCACCACTACTACTACCACAAACAGCACTACTACTAGCACTACCACCACCACCACTACTACTACCACCACCACCTCTACTACTACCACCACCAACACTACTACTTCCACCACCACTACTTCTACTACCACCACCACCACCACTACTACTACTACCACCACTTCCACCACTACTACGAACACCACTTCTTCCGCCACCCCACTACTACTACTACCACCACGATTACTACCAGCTCCGCCACCACTACTACTACCACCTACACCACTACTACGACAACTACTACTACCACCACCACCACCAACACTACCACCACTACTACTACTACCACCACCACAACAACTACTACCACTACCATTACTACTACCACGACCACTATTACTACTACTACCACCACCACCACCACTACTACTACCACCTCCACCACCGCAACAACTACTACTACTACCACTACCACCACCACTACTACTACCAATACCACCCCAACTACTACTACCAGCCCCACCAACACTACTACTACCACCACCACTACTACTACTACTACTACCACCACCACTACTACTACTACCATCACCACCACCACCACTACAACCACCATCAACATTACTACTAATACCGCCACCACTACTACCACCACCAGTACTACTACACCTAGTACCACCACCACTACTACTACCACCACTACTGCTACCACCACCGCCACCACTATTACTACTACCACTAACACCACCAACACCTCTACTACTACCACCACCAGCACTACTACTACCACTACCACCACCACTACTACCACTACTAGTACCACCACCAATACTACCACCAACAATACTACTACCACTACCACCACCACCAATACTACTACCACAACCAGCACTACTACTACCACTACCACCACCACCACTACTACTACCACCACCACCTCTACTACTACCACCACCACCACCACCACTACTACTTCCACCACCACTACTTCTACTACCACCACCACCACCACTACTACTACTACCACCACTTCCACCACTACTACGAACACCACTTCTTCCACCACCCCACTACTACTACTACCACCACGATTACTACCAGCTCCGCCACCACTACTACTACCACTACTACTACCACCTACACCACTACTACGACAACTACTACTACCACCACCACCACCAACACTACTACTACTACCACTACCATTACTACTACCACCAGCACTATTACTACTACTACCACCACCACCACCACTACTACTACCTCCACCACCGCAACAACTACTACTACTACCAATACCACCCCAACTACTACTACCAGCCCCACCAACACTACTACTACCACCACCACTACTACTACTACCATCACCACCACCACCACTACAACCACCATCAACATTACTACTAATACCGCCACCACTACTACCACCACCAGTACTACTACACCTAGTACCACCACCACTACTACTACCACCACTGCTGCTACCACCACCGCCACCACTACTACTACCACCACCACCACTACTACTACCACCACCAGCACTGCTACTACCACCACCCCTACTACCACTACTAGTACCACCACCAATACTACCACCAACAATACTACTACCACCACCACTATTACTACCACCTCCTCCACCACTACTACTACTACCACTATTACTACCACCTACACCACTACTATGACAACTACTATGACAACACCACTACTGCCACCACCTCACTACTACTTCTACCACGACTACTACTACCACCCCCAACAACACTACTAAAACTTCTAAAAAACTACTACTACTACTACCAACACCACCACCACTGCTACTACTACTACTACCACCACCACCACCACTGCTACTACTACCACTACCACCACAACCACTACTACTACTACTACCACTACCACCACCACCACCACTACTACTACCACTACTTCTACAACAACTACCACCACCAATTCTACTACGAGCACCAACAACTCTACTACTACTACTTCCATCACTACTACTATCACTATTACTACCACTTCTACAACCAGCCCCTCCAACACTACTACTACTACTACCTCCACTACTACTACCACCACCACCACTACTACTACCACTACCACCACCACTACTACGGACAGCACCACCAACACTACTACTACTACTACCACCATCACCACTACTACTACTAACACCACCACCACTACTACTACCACTACCACCACCACTACTACTATTACTACAACTACCACCAATATTACTACTACCACCACCACTACTAATACTACCACCACCACCACTACTACTAATACCACCTCTACAACTACCACCACCGCGACAACTTCTACTACTACTACTACTACTACTACTTCCACCACTACTACTACTATTACTACGAACACTACTACTACCACCACCCCACTACTACTACTACCACCACCACTAGAACCACCACTACCACCACCACTACTACTACCACTACCACGACCACTACTACTAACACTATACTACTAACACCAACACCACTACTACCACCACTACCACCACTACTACTATTACTACTTCTACCCCCACCACCACTACTACTACCAAGACTGACACCACTACTACTACTACAAACACTACTACTACCACCACTTCCACCACTACTACTACTACTATTACTACTACTACTATTAGTACCACCACCACTACTACTTTTGCTACTACCACCACTACTACTACCATCACCACCACTACTAATACCACTACCACCACCACTACTTCTACCAGCCCCATCAACACTACTACTACCACTACCACCACCACCACTACTATCTCCACTAATAGTATTATTACCACTACCTCCATCACTTCTACTACCACCATTACTACTTCCACAGCAACCACTACTACTACTACCACCACTACTACTACTACTACCACCATCATCATCAGCACCACTACTACTACTACTACCACCACCACTGCGACCACTGCTACTACTCCTACCACCACCACCCCACTACTACTACTACCGCCACTACTATTACCACCACCACCACTACTACCACTGCCACCACCACTACTATTACCACTACGACCATCACTACTACTTCCAGCCCCACCAACACTACTACCACTACTACCACTACCACAACCGCCACCCGAACTACTACTACTACTACTAAAACCACCAACACCACCACTATTACTACTACCATCACTTCTACTACCACCACCGCCACCATTACCACTACTACCATTCCAACCCCACCACTACTACTACCACTACTACTACCACCACCACCATTACTGCTTCCACTACTACTACCACCATCACTAATACTACTACCTCTACCATCACCACTACTTCAACCAGCCACACCAACACTATTACTTCAAGCAACACTACTACTACTACTACTACCACTACCATCACCAATACTACTACACTACCTCCACTACTTCCACCACCACCACTACCACTACAAACACCACCACTACTTCAACAACTGCTAATACCACTACCACCACCACTACCACTACCACCACCACCACCAATACTACTACTTCCACGACTTCTTCTACTTGTACCACCATGACCAACACCACTTCTACTACTAGTATCACCACTACTACTACCACCACCACTACTACTACCACTACTACTACCACCACCAACACTACTACTACGACTATCACCACCACTCCTACTACCAGCCCAACAAACACTACTACTACTACTACCACCACCATCTCCACTACCACCACCACCACTACTACTACCACAACTACTTCCACCACTACCACCACCACTACTGCAACCCATACCACCACAACTACTACTACCAGCCCTACCATCACTACTACTACTACTCCCTCAACCACTACTAGTACTACCACCACAACCACTACTACTACTACAACCACCACCACTACTACTTCTACCACCACCAACACTACTTCTACTACCTCCACTAATACTACCACCACCACTACCACTACTACCACCACTACTACTACCACAACTTCCACCACTACTATTATTACTACTACTAGCACCACCTCCAACTACTACTACTACTACTTCACCAATTCTACTACTACTACTACGACTACCATCACTACCACTTCTACTACTTCTACTACTACCACCTCCACCCCACTACTACTACCACCACCACCTCTACTACTAATACTACCCCCACTACTACTACTACTACGACCACTACTACTACCACCACCACTACTACCACTAACACCACCACTACTACTACCAATACAACCACAACTACTACTACCAGCCCCTCCAACACTACTACTACAACCACCACCACTACTACAACTACCACCACCACCACGACCACTACCATTACCACCACCACCACCACAACTACTACTAATACCACCTCTATTATTAGCACCACCGCCACCACTGCCACTACTACCACCACCACTACAACAACTACTAGTACCAATATCACCACCACCACTACTACTACTACTACTACCACTTCCACCACCACCACTACCACTACTATAACTACTAATGCCATCATCACCACTACTTCTACTACCACCACTACTACTACTTGTATCACCACCACCACCACTACTACTTCTACCACTAGCACCACCACTACTACTACTAGTACCACAACTATTATTACTACCAATACCACCACTACTACTACTTCCACAACCACCACCACCACTACTGCTACTACCACGAATACTACGACCACCACTGCCACCACTACTGCTACTTCTACTAGTACTACTACTAGTACCACCACCACCACCATTACTTCTACTTCCAAAAGTACTACCACCACCCAAACCACTTCTACTACCACAACTACTACTACCACCCCAACCACTTCTACTACCACTACCACCACCACCAATACTACCAACACCACCACTACTACTACGACTACTACTTCCACCACTACCACTACCACTTCTACTACCAGCCCCTCCAACACTACTTGTACTACTACCAACACTACTATTACTATTACCATCACTACCTCCTCTACTACTACTACCACTACCACCACCACCATTACTACTACCACTACTACTACTACCACCACTACTACTACCAGCCACACCAACACTACTACTACCACCACCACCACCACTACTACTAGTACCACTACGACCACCACACTACTACCACCACTACTACTATCACCACCACCACTTCTACTACCACTACTACTTGCATCAACAAGACTACTACCACTACCCCCACCACCACTACTACTACTACTCCTACCACCATCACTTCTACCACCACCTCTACTACTACCACCACTACTAATACCATCACCACCACTGGAGTGTTGGGTGTGGAGTGTGGGGTGTGGAGTGTTGGGTGTTGGATGTGGAGTGTGGGGTGAGGGGTGTTGGGTGTTGGGTGTGGAGTGTGGGGTGTTGGGTGTGGAGTGTTGGGTGTTGAGTGTGGAGTTTTGGGTGTTGGGTGTTGAGTGTGGAGTGTGGGCTGTTGTATATTGTGCAGAATACGGTAACGTGTCGATGTGTTCACGTGTGCTGCAGTATGATACAGATTTCCACGTCCTGGATAAATATCCTCTGAAGGTGAGGCCGTTCTACACCATGCCCGATCCCCACAACCCGGTGAGTCTCTGTCTACTTTACACTGCTTATCTGATCCTCTACAGCATGGCTAATGTGTGTGTGTGTGTGTGTGTGTGTCAGAAATACTCCAACTCATACGACATGTTTATGAGGGGAGAGGAGATCCTATCTGGAGCTCAGAGAGTCCACGACACTCAGTTGCTCACAGAGAGAGCACTTCATCACGGGATTGGTAATCTCTCTCTCTCTCTCTCACACACACACACTATGGAGAACTCTATTTTGTTTTTCTGACATTATTAAGATTAATGTGTGAAATGTATAGCAGCTATAAACGTGAGTCAAGTGATTCGACTCTGCTTCAAATGATTTGAATGACCAACACTACTACTACTACCACCACTACTACTACTACAACTACTAGTAGCACCACTGCCACCACTACTACTACTACCACTACCACCACCAGTACTACTACCACTTCCACCACCATTACAACTACCAGCCCCACCAACACCACTACTACTACTACCACCACTACTGCTACCACCACCACCACCACTACTACCACTACCACCACCACTACTACTACCAGCCCCACTAACACTACTACTTCTACCACCACCACCACCACCACTACTACTACCACCACCGCCACCACCACCACCACAACTACTACCGCCACCACCACCACTACCACCACCACTACTACTACTACCATTACCAACACAAGCACTAATACTACCACTGCTACCACCACCACTACTGCTACCACTACTACTACCACCACCACCACTACTACTACTTCTACTACTACTACCAACATCACTAGTAATACTACCACCACTTCTACTATCACCACCACCATCGCTTTCACTACTACTACTACACTAACATCACCACCACTACCAATACCACCACAACTACTACTACCAGCCCCACCAACACTTCTACTACTACTACTACCACTACTACGAATGCCACCACTACTACTTCCACCACCGCCACCACTACTACCACCACCACTACTACTACCACCACCACCACCACCACTACTACTACTACTACCACCACCACTACTACTACCAGCCCCACCAGCACTACAACTATTTCTATCACCACAACCACCACTGCTACTACCTTCATCACCACCACTCCTACCACCACCACTACCACTACTACTACCACCACCACCCCTGCTACTAATACCACCACTACTACTACTACTACCACCACCACCACTACTACTGATAATACCACAACTACGACCACCACCACTACTACCTCCACCACAACCACTACCACTACTACTACTACTACCACCACCACGACCACACTACTACTACTAACACCACTACTACTACAACCACCACCACTGCTACTACAATACCACCACCACTACTACTACTACTGCCACCACCACCACTGCTACTACTACCACTACCACCACCACCACCACTACTACTACAACTACTACCACCACCACTACCACTACCACTACTAATACCAGCACTACCACTACCACCATCACTACTACTACTACTACTAGTAGTACTAGTTCCACCACAACCACCACCACTACTACAACCTCTACTACCACTACTACAACCATGACTACTACCAACATCCCACTACTACTACTACCAACATCCCACTACTACTACTACCACCACCACCACTACTACTACAATACCACCACCACTACTACTAACAGCCCCAACAGCACTGCTACTACAACTCCCACCACCACCAATACTACTACCACTACTACTACCACTTCTTCCAGTACCACCACCACCACTACTACTAACCCTACTACTATGACCACCACCACTACTACTACCACCACTACCACTACTACTACCCCCACCACTACTACTACCAGCCCCACCAACACTACTACTACTAATACCACTACTACCACCACCCCACTACCACTACTACTACCACTACTACTACCACCACCACCACTACTACTACCACCATCACCACTTCTACTACGACTAGCATCACCAATACTACTACCACTACCACCAGTACAACTACAAGCACCACCTCCTCTACAACTTCTACCACCACTACTACTACCACCACTGTTACCACTACTACTACTACTAGTACCACCACCACTACTACCACCACCCCACTACTACTACTACCACCACTACTACTACCAACACCACCACCACTACTACTACCAGCCCCAGCAACATAACTTCTACTACTACCACCAATATCACCACCTCTACTACTACTACTACTACTACCACCACCACCATTACTACTACCACCACTACTAGTACCACCACTGCCACCACTACTACTATTACCACTAAAACCACCACCACTACTACTCCCACTACCACGTCTACTACTACTACCACCACCACAACTACTACTAATAACACCACTACTACGACCACTACCACCAACACCACTACTACTTCTACTTCTACCACCAACACCCCCTACTACTACTACTACTACTACTACCACGACCACCACTACCACTACTACTACTACTACCACTCCTCCTACCACCACCGCCACCACTACTACTACTACTACTACGAACACCACTACTGCCACCACTCCACTACTACTACCACCACCACTCCTCCTACCACCACCGCCACCACTACTACTACTACCACCACCACTACTACTACCAGGCCCACCAACACTACTACCACCACTACTACAACCACTACCAACATCACTACTGCTACCAGCCCCATCAGCACTACAACCACTACAACCACCACTACTACTACCTCCACCACCACCACTCCTACCACCACTACTACCATTACTACTACCACTACCACCACCACCATTAACACTACTTCTTCTACTACCACTACTGCCACTACTACTACCACCACCACTATCACCACCACCACTACCACTACAACTACAACCACCTCCGCCACCACTACTACTACTACCACTACCTCCTCTAATACTATAACCACCTTTGTTACTACTACTTCTACTACTACTACTACTACTACCACCACAAATAAGACTTTCTCTACCACTACTACTACTACTACTAATAGTACAACTACCACAACCACCACCGCCATCACTACCACTATTACCACTACCACTGCTACTACTACTACCACCACCACTACCTGTACTACTACTTCCACTACTACTACTACCACCACTACTTCTACTACCACCACCACTACTACCACCACCGCCACCATTACCACTACTACCAGCACCACTACCACTACTACAATTACTACTACCACCACCACCACTATTACTACTACCACCACTACTACCACTACCACCACCACTACTACTACTTCTACCACCACTACTACTACTTGTACCACCACCACCACCACTACTAATTCTACCAGTACCACCACTACTACTACTACCACTGCTACTACTACCACCACCCCACTACTAATACTACCACCACCACTACTAACTCCACCACAAACACAACTGCCACTACAACCACCACTACAACTACCGCCCCACCAACACTACTACTACTGCTTACCACCACTGCTACTACTACTACTACAAACACCACTACTACGAACACCACTACTACCACCACCAAACTACTACTACTACCATCACTACTACTACCACCACCGCCACCACTACTACTACCACTACTGCCACCACTACTACTACCACCACCATCAGAACTACTACCACTGTCACCACCACTACTACTACCTCTACCACCACCACCAATACTACTACTACAACTACTACTACTACTGCTAATAGTACTGTTGTGGATAAAAAATGTCATAAAATAAACATAAGGGAGACCTAGCATCCAGCAAAGGGGTGAGGAAGGACTGACGACGGGCACCTAGACACATAGAAGCGGTATTAGGCGGACATTGACAAATTGGAATTACACTTTAAAGATCTTTAAGAGCAGTAGTAGTCAAAAAAGTCAAAAAGAGGTATACGAGCTGAGCTGAGGAGTGCTAATACACTCACACACACACACACACACACACACTCGTACAGTCAAGGGCGGGCAAGTAGACACAGCATACACACACACTCTCTCTTTCTCATACACACACATGAATAACTTTATAAGAATAATGAAAAAGGAGTAATAAGATATTATAATATCTTATAGTAATAGAGAAATTCTCTATAACAAAACAGAATAGTAGGATATGCAGGACAGTAGAACTGTAATGATATTAAGAAGTCGGAAGTACAGTAAACCGCTTTTCAAGTAGTATAAATATATATATAAAATAAGAAATATAGAGCAAATATGAAAATAAATTATAAACTAGAAATACAGGAAAATGTAAACTTACTCATGACTCAAATGATGAAGGTTCTTGTCTCGCAAGGAAGGCCTTAATTTTAAGAAAGAACCATGAGGAGCCATTTATAAGGGTGGCTGAGTCAAGCTGCCCCCCCGCGAGATAACAATAAGACCAAGGTCACTCTAGATTGTTTAGTCTTGTCCACTTTCTATTTTACGGGTTATTCAAATTCTCTGGTTTCGATTCTCTGGGTAATTCAAAACTCTGGTTTCTGATTCTCTGTGTAATTCAAAACTCTGGTTTCTGATTCTCTGTGTAATTCAAAACTCTGGGTTTTTATTTTCTGGGTTATTAGAAATGCCTGGGTTCTGATTTTATGTGTAAATTAAAACCCCTGGTTTCAATTCTATGTGTAAGTGAAATAGCCCTTTTCTGGAACATAAGAGTAAGGTAAATGAGCTCTTTTTTAACCCTATTGGTAGTGAAATCATAGTCTTCTTGAAACATATGGGTTATTTAGTGTGTAAGTACAGTATAAATACTGGAGCTTAAGCTCAGGGTATTGGGATCACCTCTGAGAATTCTCATCAGTGTGGATCTCGTGTGGTGGAACGGAACAATAAAGCTGGACCCTTGCTTCTTCTCACTCACGGCTGGTGTATTTTTTTCTATCTCCAACTGGGCTCAGAGGTAGATGTGAGTATTGGCTTCTAAGTTGAATTTTAAATGTTTTTGGGTAATAGGCTAAATTTGAGCCAACATTTGGCACCCCAGATGGGACTGGGCTAAGATCTATATGTCTGGAATCTCTCCCGTGGGACTTCGCTCTCTAAGCAACAGACAGGCCGTGTAGGAAGAAGGCATTGCAGACGCCTGTTATTTCAAAGCTCTGTTTTAGTGGTCTGTTGTTACGATTGGGAAGCCCCGGGGTGGGAAGAAAGACTAAGTGGGTCTCCAAAAGAACCTTGAGTGAGTGAGAAGAGGTAAGAGAAGTGTAGATTGTAGAAGATTGTACATTTTGTAATTGTATAAGGTTCATAAGACTGTGTAATGAAATTGTATATGTGTTGTGTGAGTGAAAGTCCTGCAGTACCGCTGGAGGAAGGGAAAAAAGGTAGAAAAAAGAGAAGAGAAATACTCCAGGGCTGGGATAGAAAGCAGGTGGAAAATGAGGCCTCAGACCCCAGATACCGGCTACTAGACTAGACTAGCAGAGTAGTGGCGGCTGCATTGGTGCGGACCCCTATACCGCTGGAAAAAGATAGGTAAAAGATAGATAGATAGATAGATTCCAGGGCTGGATATCTCCAGGGGAAATAAATCCTGGGGCCCAGGTCCGGGTCGCGCAATACAGCGTGCCCGGTGTGTGAATGGAATGTGTACTAACAAATGTGTGTGCTTATAATATGAGTGCTTATAATATGAGAGCGGTGTGAGAGCGTGTAAGTTTTGGAGACAGGGAAAAATTTTATTAGTGCTCTGAACATGAGCTCCATACCTAAAGAGATATGTGTGTTGGATAAGCTTAAAACAAAAATTAGTGTCGGGGAGAGTTGGGTTTAATTTGTATGACTGTAAGCTTCAGACATACGGAGTTGGTGTGGAGGTGCTTTATTTTATGTAATAAAATACATAGGTGAAATAGTGTAATAATGTGGAATACAATGTGTGTATGTGAGCTTGCCGGCGTTGTTGATAGAAAGGGGTGTATGTGTGTGTGTTCCTGTCTGTTCTTATCTGTGCGTCTGTGTGGAAGTAGGGAGGAAGGAAAAGGGAAAAGGAAAAAAAAAAGAAAAAAAGGGAAAAAATAAATAAAATAATGCAAGAAAGACAATTCTGTGTGTGTGTGCTCTTCAGAGTGAGCTTGGTAATGCAGGGCATTGTGAGATATCTTGCGGTCTTCGAATGTTTTGAATCCGGTACATACTTTCGGTGAGTCGGCGAGACTGTGTGTGTTATAATTAATTTGGTATCAATAACTGCTGTATGAGTGTTTTAAAAAAAATTGGGGAGCATGCATGAACATGGTAAATATTTTAGACATCTGTCTGACTGCCCATTAGTAAATAGGAATTACTAGACCTGTAATATATAACAACATATCCCCAGATTGTGTGATCCAGGAACAGGAAAACTGAAGGTGGGAGAAAAGTGTATATTGTCGGGCCATTATTGAGAAATGAGTGAGTTAGTCCATTTGGACCTTTTATTTTTATTCTATAAATTACTAATGTGATGTCTAGGTAAAAGCCCCAAAAATGACAATAATAATATACTGTTTTTTGCGAAAGCTGCCACAAGGCCTGCACAGGTGAGGTCCCCAACTCAGGACGGGGAAAGCAGCCGGCTGCGGCATCCACAGGGACACAATGGAGCCCGCGTGAAAGAGATGCAAAACTCTGCAGGAGTAAGTGAAATTTTAACCTGGATAAAACGGGGGGCTCAAAAAGAGGTGGGTACGGGGATATGGTGCAGTGTAGAAGGGTTGTGTATAGCCCCAGTCAGCCTCCTCCCACGCTTGATCAAAGAAGCCAATGGCGTGGATCATGTCAATAAGGCCGAAATGATCCGGAAAATCCGTCAGGAGTGGTGGTCCCCTCAGCTGGCCTCTCAGGTGGACGAAGTGTTGAACGCATGTGCTGTGTGCATCAACCACAACGTGCGAAAGAACCTTACTACCCCCTTAGGACATATTTCCCCGCCGACGGGACCGTTTCGGCATCTAATGATGAGTCATATAGACATGGGAGTGGACTTCCAGGTAGATGGGAAACGCTACCTTCTGGTGATAGTGGACCGCTTCAGCCGGTGGGTGGAGGCGACTGCTACTTCTGAGGAGGATGCGGAGTCCGCAGCTAAATTTTTATGTTGTGAGTTCATACCTCGATTCGGTATCCCTGATTTTTTGAGTTCAGACAATGGCATCCACTTCGTAAATAACGTCCGCAAGAATGTTGCATCGGTCTTGAAGATTGATCATAAGCTAGGATGTGTATATCATCCTGAGTCCCAAAGCACGATGGATCAAGGGTACCGCACCCTAACTAATAAATTGGCAAAAATATGCGATGACTCACACCTAAACTGGGTCCAAGCCTTACCACTGGCATTGATGAAGATACGATCACAGACCAATCGTATGACGCACTTGACTCCTCATGAAATGCTTACTGGGCACCCAATGCCTATGGCATACACCGAAGGTCCATACACAGAGCCGTCTGTGGCCCAATTGGAGGGCAAAATGCAGGATTATATGCGAATCCTCACTCAAATCCACAGACAGTTATATTCACAGGTTAGAAGAGCAATCCATGGTGGGGACGAGGTACCGGAGGATGTACGTCTAGTGGCACCCGGGGATAGAGTACACATTCGTATGTTTAAGAGGAAGAGCCCCCTCGGGGCACGTCGGGAAGGACCCTTCACTGTGGTCGCTGCAACAGCCTCGGCTGTGAGAGTTGAAGGGAGAGATCATTGGTATCACTTGAACCAGTGCGTCCGTACCGGAGCGGGTACGGGACGGCGAGGACCAGCAACCCCAGGCCCTGCCACTACAGGGCAGCCCACGGAGACGGAGGTGTTAACCGATAGGGACAGCGACTCGGATGCATCATTTATGGGTCCGGCCTACGGCACTCGAGCCCAGGCTAAGCGACGGGCTGTGGAAGTGCTGGATAGACCGGCCCAGTCGGATGCCGGTAGCCCAACCGGCTCTTCGCTCCTCTCCTCTCCATACGATGATATTGACCCTGTTATCTCGCCCCTAGTTGAAGCGGGAGTCGTAGCTGCCGTCCCGCTAATAACCCCACCAGAGGAGGAATTGTTATCAACACTCGCCACTCTCTGGCAATCTGATAACCTTGGCGACCCCGCCATGCCTACGAGCACTATTGATTTGGATATGCTGCAGGCCCTTGAAGTACAGTTAAGCATACCTCCTGAGCTCCGGTCTCCTCAGGGATCTTTACACACTCCCCTACCATCGGGTCGAGAGAACACTGGTTTAGCAGAGTAGCTAGGGGTTAGGGTGCCTTATACCACAGGGCTAATAGCGTGCCTGTTCTTTTTCTGACCAGATGGTGATGTTCAGAAGGACATACCTTCATTGTATAATTTACTGATCATACCCCTGACTGCATACAGTCCTATATATAGATTGTGACCGGTCAACAGCATGCGTGTTCCACAGCCTTCCTTTAACTGTAGTTGGAATTCGGTGTGATTCCCTGTTTGTAAACTGAATGATGACGGTTATCTAAACCACCGAGAGCGCGAGGAAGGGAGAGAGAGCGCGTGCGAGAGATTTCTTTTTCCTCCCCTTTTTCCAATCCTTTAGTTATCTCACGCTCTACATTAAAGTCAAAGTGATTCAATGTGTATATATATACGTGGATATATTCCTGTAAAAATTAAAATCAATCAGTATGTCTTGATGTTATCAGTCCGTAGAGAACTTTAATAATAGTTTACGTGTTGTGCGTTGTGCCACATAGTTTCTTCTGCACAGGCATATCGACATCTTTGCATGACTAATGATAAAATTGATCAGCTGACATGTGAACCTGTTCGTTTTGAGTGATGTACTTAGTATATTAATTAATAAAAAACCCTGAAAAGTAAAACAGACCTGAGGTTACAGTCTCTGGCTGATCCCCGTATCAGGCTAGGTCACATCCTCCCTGTTGAGATAATGTTGAGCCTAAACATTTGGTTTTAGAGAGCAGTCTACCTTCATGAACTGACTCGCTAACAAGAGCTGGAATAACCATAACTAATTTGTGTATCGGTGATTCCTATACGGGTACGTGTCTATACAATATCTTAAGCAGTGTAAGTGCGAATTCTTCTGGCGTGTGGTATTTATGTTGCATAATGCTGAATAATTTCTGCCTGTTTTCTCTTTAAATGCTGGTTATGTCCAATGATAAGTAATTAGTGAGATCAGAAGGCAGTAGTAGTCTGCATATTTTAAATTCTCTGTAAGGTGTTGTACGCCTGTTACAGATGTGATATCTGAGTCCGTAACATTAGAATAAGGTGATGATTTGATTACTTAATGTGGAATTCGGGTTTTGCAGGGAGTACGAGTATCTGGATTAGACAGCCTCGCATAATGGTTCCTTTTGCCGACATGTTGTGCTGATGTGAGTTTGGGAGTTAGTTTAATTACAGTCCCTTTACAACAGTGTAGGTTGAAGTGGTTTGTGTTCCCTGAACCGTAGATTGGTGAATAGAATAGAGTAGTTATGCAAATATATAGGGGTGTGTGTGTATATATATATACATATGTGGTATATGGTGTGCTATGGATATGTCATACAAAGTATACGAGTTACAATATTTAAATGATACAAAGCAGTGGTCACAAACTCGAGGAAGGGAGGATATACTGCACAATCTGTGAAGTGAATTGAATTGATAAGACGTTATACGGCAGCTGAGAACTGATAAAAACTGAGAGCTGAGAACTGGATGCAGGTGTGTGTGAGCTGGGAATTGCAGTCCATGGCAGCCAGCCATGTTTGTGGACCGCAGGGCAGGATGGGAAATGTGGTTTGTGGTATGAGTAGATTTAACACTTTAAATGAAATAGATACATTTATAGGACAAATTTTATGCCTTTCACAATTGGGCGCTCAGCCAAGGTAACAACTTGGTGGTAAGTTGAAACAAAGCTCATGGATGATAAATCTTATTTTGGACTAAGTTAAATACATATTCACATTCCTCCAAAGTGAGTGTTTAAATTACATTTAAATGTCATGTATGAAGGATCTGAGTGATATTTTGAGTGTGGTACAGTCATAAGTTAATAAGAGTTAAAAGGGGTACATGCATGTCCAGTTAGACTAAACACTATTGTTGTATACATAAAACCAAACTCACTAGGTTGTTTTGAATAGTAATTAGGGGGATAAAAGTGACTAGGGGACTGTAAATACATATCTAGAGATCTCAACCTCATTTACTCTATTATTGGGATTATCACACATTGGCACAGGTGGGATATTAATATGTTAGGTTAGTGTACACCACAAATTAGTAGACTAAAGGAATTTTGTTTTCCTTTCTCAATATCTATCTGGTAAATGAAAATCAGGAAGGGATAAGAATGTATCTTTGCCAAGTGGGTTTGTATTTTTAAAAGTCAACGGACTAGAACTATTTTACAGATTAACTAAACATGAGAGTGGAAGACCCCTTTATGAGAGGTGTTATTCGTGTGATTAGAGCAGTAGAGGTTACTTTAGTAATTTTTACCTGATTCACGGTGTTGAGAGCCTCTTCTAAATCAACAGACAGGGAAGTGCAGAGGGTACCGTGACATTGTTTTAGGACTTTCAAAACAACAGTTGTGCTGATATGTTTATATGACCTTAGACTTCTTGAAGACTGATAACATGTGAACGTTTCACTGAAAAAGCTTTCTACAAGGGACATAGGCCAGGAGGCTTTGTTATTGGATTGTAATGATCTAATATAATTGGATGTCCCTGATTTAATGTAATAAATGAAATAAATAAATAAATAAGAAAGCTGATTTCCAAATTTCTGGTATAACCCCGTTGTCTAATGAAAGATTAAAATGATAAGTTAAAAGAGATGAAATAATATCAACTGCTAAGTTTAGAAAGACAGACTCCACACAATCAGGGCCTTGTGATGTGTTTATATCGAACTTGAGTGATCTGTAAACATCAGAAGGCTTAACACGTTAAAAACTGAACTCCTCATTTTGAATTGTTTTTAATAGCTTCCTGCTTTATTAAAATCAGGGTATAGTAAATCACGATAAATATTCACCGTTTTAAGGCCTAGATCTGATGCATAAATTGAACATTTAATGATGGGTTTTGCAGTTGTGTGTTCCCAGTTGTCTGTCTCCAGTTTCCAGTACTATTGTCCTGTAAACAATATCTTCGATCCTCAGAAAAGGATGAAGGGACATGCCCACTTAGTCTAACATTATTACAGCAAGCTGTGATAACAAATGCGATAAGTTCTGCAATACAACCAACCCACCCAGTAACCATTATCTATAGTATGATGTATATAGAATATATGTATATGGATATATATGTATATATATGTATATATATATATATATATATATATATATATATATATATATATATATATATATAAGGTGTCCCAACTGTAACCTGTAACTGTAATTCCATTCCACATGATATTATTATTGATCAGCGCTTTTTCCAAGTGACTGCATGTGAGAGCTCAAGGCCGTTACTCACTTAACATGCCTAGATCAGTAGTACACCTGGAAGCGTCTCCTTCGGGGGCTGTGGGCTCCCCTGCGGTGTACTCCTCTGCGGTCATAGACTCCCTTGCACGCTCCCAAGGCCGTCAGGACATGATTGGGGTCATCCTCCGCCCCATAAAAGCACACCAAATGTTCCTGGACGTTATCAAGTATGGTCTGCAGTGGATCACTGATTGCTCACTAAAGGACAACATCCTGAGATCCGGGTGTTCTTTGGACAAGCCTGACATTGAATGGACTTATGCTTTGCACCTGAACTATGGCTGGCAAACTACAACAAAGACTGTGTCTTACATGTGACTGAAAGGGGGGGGTGCTGCTGGGGGGGGGGGTCCCGGCTCAGGAGAGTGGGGCGCTTACAGGTCTGTAGTTTATGTATTGAAAACATTGGATTTGGTGGCACAAGGATTGCCAGACTGGAGATGCTCTCTTAGTGCGGATCATTGGGAAAATTGCTCTCTCACACATCGATCTTATGTTCATAACACCAGGTCATTTCTATTTTGAAAGAACAGGATATGGGGATATGGGGTTAATCTATGTACCACCCAAACAGAAATTCTTAAACCTAGTAGTATGCCTAACACACCAACTGTAGTGGTGTAATTAATTCTGTGGAGCCAGTCACTGAGAACACTCACAATTGCCCAGCCGAAATTCGTATTTCCTTGAGCTTAAAAGTTTTGGCTCTGAAATTTCACAAACATTATGAACACCCTGTTCTGCCCAATTGGCTGAATTAAAAGCTATCACTACAGAGTGCAACCTGGTTAAGGGTAGAATTGTTAATATATATAAATATATAGATAAATACTGACGTGTAGGCCCATGGATTGTGTCGTCTGTTTGGAGCTATGCGAATGCAATGTGGTTTTAGGAAAGCGTTGGAGCACCACTTAACGAGCAAATAGTTTAATTGAATTCTGATGGTACCTTATGAACTCTGCACTCAACGGTGGAGGATCACCTGAAGTGTGCTCAAAATTATTTATTTTTTCCTTGACCAGGGATAGGTCTGGCATACCCTGATTTGTGTTTGATGTAATTTGTGCTGATACTAAACATATTTCAGTAAATGCTCTACGTCTTGCACTAATGACCTATCACATGCAGACTAACACCAATATGTATCTAACACCGCATGAAATGCTTACGGGTCGACCCATGTCTGTGTCTGTTCCTCATGATGAACTGCCGCTGGAGTAATTGCAGATGAATCAAAAACATATATGAGACCACTAACTATTATGTATGAAGCTATCTATTCACAGGAAAAGAGCTGGGTGCACTGTTATGGGTGAGGCGTTACCGCCTCAACGGGGGGAGGTGTTCACCCAGAGGTGGGAGACCCGGAGCCGCGAGAGAATGCTGACTACGAGAATGCTGACTACAGGGCAGCAGCGGACTACTAGAACATGCAACCCCTGGAGGATGCTCAATCCTCCAATGACGAGATGGTGGGGAACATGTGAAGGTCCGGTACGAAGCTGCTGTCAACTGCTGTCAACGGGGGGTCTGCTCAGTCAGTGGCAGACAGGATGAGAAGATGTGAAGATCCATACCCTGGGTGTACATGCTAGCCTAACCTCTCCCCAAAGGGTGGCTCTCTACAGTACGTAAAGTGCTTGAGACGAAGACAACCAGCATACAGAGAGACACTGCCAACAGAGACTGTCAAGTTGTATTATTATAAAATGTTATAAAATGTTTGTGATATGACGCACTCAGGCACGAGAAAAGTATAATGGTGCTGTCGAGCACACAGTGCTGGCAGGGTGGGAATTTTTCCTCATAGGAGGTTTTTTCGCCCACCCCTGACTGCGAAAGACTGGGGTTTGGTTTTTGAGGGGAAGCAAGAATCTGCAGGTCCCAACAAATACAAAACTGTGGGCTGACAGGCCTAGTTGAGAAAGATAGGGACGTGTAGATCCAATCAAGTAGTTAGTTACTGTAGTGGCCACTCATACGTACGGCAGTAGTAGTAGTAATGAATGATTAGGGGAACTCAGTTAATCACACTTATAATCGATGTAGGCAAACAAACGTATAATCAAGGTAGTTAGATTCGAAATAGGATATATATATAGTTGAAAGGAGAAGTATGTTAAGGGTTAAGAGTTATGGCTAGGTACATCTACACATGTCCGGCGCAAAGTGGATGTAGGGGGGTCCTAAGGCCCATTCTCCAGCTGCCAATCTACTATGAGACCCCGGGGCGCACAACGCTAGCACGTCTCCCACCAGGTCTACAAAACCTCCTCAGCTCCTATTTGAGTACGGGGACGGGCGCAGGGATTATGGCTTCGTTAGAGTAATCCTCCGACAGCTAGCGGGGGACGGCCATGGGGTGCAGCAGAACCAGTTCCTCCACAGATACCCGCTTAATTAAGGTGGTGTATGAGGCTTTATAGCCTCAGAGGGGGGAAATGTTGTGGATAAAAAATGTCATAAAATAAACATAAGGGAGACCTAGCATCCAGCAAAGGGGTGAGGAAGGACTGACGACGGGCACCTAGACACATAGAAGCGGTATTAGGCGGACATTGACAAATTGGAATTACACTTTAAAGATCTTTAAGAGCAGTAGTAGTCAAAAAAGTCAAAAAGAGGTATACGAGCTGAGCTGAGCAGTGCTAATACACACACACACACACACACACACACACACATGCTCGTACAGTCAAGGGCGGGCAAGTAGACACAGCATACACACACACACTCTCTTTCTCATACACACACATGAATAACTTTATAAGAATAATGAAAAAGGAGTAATAAGATATTATAATATCTTATAGTAATAGAGAAACTCTCTATAAAAAAACAGAATAGTAGGATATGCAGGACAGTAGAACTGTAATGATATTAAGAAGTCGGAAGTACAGTAAACCGCTTTTCAAGTAGTATAAATATATATATAAAATAAGAAATATACAGCAAATATGAAAATAAATTATAAACTAGAAATACAGGAAAATGTAAACTTACTCATGACTCAAATGGTGAAGGTTCTTGTCTCGCAAGGAAGGCCTTAATTTTAAGAAAGAACCATGAGGAGCCATTTATAAGGGTGGCTGAGTCAAGCTGCCCCCCCGCGAGATAACAATAAGACCAAGGTCACTCTAGATTGTTTAGTCTTGTCCACTTTCTATTTTACGGGTTATTCAAATTCTCTGGTTTCGATTCTCTGGGTAATTCAAAACTCTGGTTTCTGATTCTCTGTGTAATTCAAAACTCTGGTTTCTGATTCTCTGTGTAATTCAAAACTCTGGGTTTTTATTTTCTGGGTTATTAGAAATGCCTGGGTTCTGATTTTATGTGTAAATTAAAACCCCTGGTTTCAATTCTATGTGTAAGTGAAATAGCCCTTTTCTGGAACATAAGAGTAAGGTAAAT
Organism: Ictalurus furcatus; assembly: GCF_023375685.1. Lineage (NCBI taxonomy): Eukaryota > Metazoa > Chordata > Actinopteri > Siluriformes > Ictaluridae > Ictalurus > Ictalurus furcatus. The sequence continues at coordinate 926,424 of NC_071260.1, read as the reverse complement.
GAGCTCTTTTTTAACCCTATTGGTAGTGAGATCATAGTCTTCTTGAAACATATGGGTTATTTAGTGTGTAAGTACAGTATAAATACTGGAGCTTAAGCTCAGGGTATTGGGATCACCTCTGAGAATTCTCATCGGTGTGGATCTCGTGTGGTGGAACGAAACAATAAAGCTGGACCCTTGCTTCTTCTCACTCACGGATGGTGTATTTTTTTCTATCTCCAACTGGGCTCAGAGGTAGATGTGAGTATTGGCTTCTAAGTTGAATTTTAAATGTTTTTGGGTAATAGGCTAAATTTGAGCCAACAGTACCACCACCACCATCACTACCACCACTGCCACCACTACTACTACTACTAGTGCCACCACCAACACCACCACTACAAATACTACCGCTACCACCAGCACCACTCCTACTACTACTACTACCACCTACAGTACTACTACCACCACCACTACTACTACCACCACAGCCAGCATTACTACTACTACTAGTACCACCACCAACAACACTACTACTAATACTACTTCCACTACAATCACCACCACCACCACTACTACTACTACCACCACTACTACTACTACCATCACCGCCACCACTAATACTACTACCGCTACCACCACCACCAGTACTAGTACCACTACTACTACCACCACTACCACTACTACTATTACTACTACCACCACCGCTACTACTAATACAACTACCAACACTACTACTACTACTACCACCACCACCACTAATACTATCACCACCAAAACTACTACTACTACCACTACACCATCACCACTACTACTACCACCTCCACAACTACTACCACTACCACCACTACTTCTAATACCACCACTACTATTACCAGCCCCACCAACACTACAACTACTACTAACACTACTGCTACTACTACTACTACCACCACCACTACTACCACCACTACTACTACAACCACCACCACTACTATTACCACAACCTCTTCCACTACTACTACCACCACCAGCACTACTACTACTACTACTTCCACAATCACTACTACTACCACTTCAACTATCTACACAACTATTACAACCACCATCACAACTACTACTACGACTACCACCACCACCACTTCTACTATCATCACTACTACCACCACCACCACTACTACTACTAATACTACTACCACACCAACCACCACCACTACCACTACTATTAATACTACCACCACCACCACCACTGCTACTCATGCCGCTACCACCACCAACACTATTACTTCCACTACTACTACCACCATCACCACTTCTCCTACCACTAGCATCACCACTACTACTACCAGCCCCACCAACATTACTACTACTACTACCACCACCACTACTATTACTACTATCACCACCACCATCACAACTACTACCACTACTACTACCACCACCTCCACTACTACTACCACTAGTAC